>NC_067399.1:136310443-136447943 GCF_016432865.1 Antechinus flavipes
ACCTCATTTATGGTTCTCTTGGCAGGGATACTGCAGTAGTTTGCCATTTCCTTCTCCGGCTCATTTTACAGATGAGGAAATGGAGGTAAACAGGGTTAAGTGGCTTGCCCAGGATCACACAATTAGTAAGTGTCTGAGGCCAGATACTTCCTGACTCTATCCACTGCATTTGCTCCATTTCTATTCTTTCCCTAACTGGGAAGTTATAAATAGATAAACAGAGAACAAGGTGTCTACCTGGGAGGAAAAATTACAACAGTAATTCATTCCTTAATCAAAACTCACTCTTAAGCACAATCAAATATTTTCTGTTTGTCCGGCTTGCCCAGTTCCTGGACTAATTTGAATGTTTTTTCTTGGCAAACGCCACCAGGAGGAGAAAAACATCTTAACAATCAATGACCTGAGAAAATAATAGCATAGCCTTTAATATTCACTGTCATCTGTCCTATGTTTTGGCTTTTCCAGTAATGCTAATACTGCTAGCTCTAGTCTACGTGTGAAGTGGGATTCTGTTTATCACTTGGGGAATCTTGAAGAGGCAGCATTGGGAAGCAGAGCGCAAGAAGGGGATCTGGGGCACAAGAGCCCCTGGTGGGGTGTCCCTGAACAATTCTGTGTCTACCCTGAGAGACTTTTCAGTAAAGGAAGTGGAGGCCTAGGTCAAAAATAAAAGGGAGGGGGAGAGTTCTGGAGAGAGTGCTGGACATGGCTTCAGGAAGGCCATAATCCAATTCCTCCCTCAGAGACGCCTCGGCTAGGTGACCCTGAGCAAGTCACCTACCTCTCATCTACTCCATTGTAAAATGAGCATAATGTTAGCTTCTTCCTTTCCCGGTGACTAAGAGAAAGTGCTCTGCAAGCTGGAAAGTGCATTATAAATGCCCTATGTGCCTTTGGGGAAGTCATTTAACTTCATTGTATCTCAGGTAAATCAGAGGATTTATCCAGTAGGTTACAGTACAGATCATTTAAAATGGAAAACCCAACTCAGCCGTCATAAACAGCCTTTGTTCCATCCAGACTGGCTATCTGGAGTCAAGACTACTCTAACTTAGGGGTTTCTTGTGGTGACTTTACCCTTTAGTCTAAATGACCTGTGCTACTCAAAATGCTTTCTTTCACACTACTATCAGATGGATAATCAAAAATCTGACCATTGGATTGGGTCTAAATTCATATCTAAGAGCTCACAAAGACTGCCTATGTTTAGTTATTGTGACCGTGTCACAAATCTGAAGTTAATTGCAGGAAAGAATTATTAGCAAGCCAGTGAACTTTGCTTCTGTGAACATTTCTATTTTCAAAGCTAATTGCCTGCTTAGTTTTCTTAGTTTGACCAGACTATTATTAAACTGAAGCTTAACTTACTTAGCTAACCTGGGCTTAGCTCCTTGGTAATGAAATGCATAGTTTTAAAAATGTAAACCTATTAGTGAGAAGTACCAGACGGCAGAAAACAAGGATTCAAGTCCTGCCCATTAGACTAAACATTTTAAGAGCAGGCAATGTCTTTTGCCACTTTTTGTAACTTTAGAGCTTACTGTGGAACCTGGTACACAGGAGTGCTTAATAAATGTTTACTGATTGACTGATTGCCTCTGCCACTAACTAGAAGTGTGACCATGGGCAAGTCACCTCAGCCCGACTCCGCATCTGTTTCCTGACCAGTAAAAACCAGAGGGTTGCACTAATTGATGTAAGTTGACTGTGTGGTAGAAGCAGCGGTCATTTACTAGTGGCCACTAGGAAACTCTCAAAGACACTGCCACACTGAGGAAGGCAATACATTTAGCAACCGGACTGGTGGATGAGACCTGGAGTAAGGATTGTCATGAGAAACAGCTGAGATAGTATGTGTTCCAAGGGCCTGCAAACCTGAAATTATCATATAAAAGTCAGTTTTACGTTATTTTTATTATGTCACTTTTTCCCCTAAAAGCATTCTCCTTCTGTGCATATTTCAGCCTCTGCAAAACAGGGAAAGGCTACCCCGATATTTAGAAGAATTAGTACCTTGGGTGTCTGCTTTTTTAGCTCGCCAGCTCTTGATTTTCTGTGGCAAGGGAGAAGAGCATGTAAATGAAATGCCCTGGTAATTCTAAAAGCTCATTTTTGTTCTTCACTGCCATCTTTCCTCTACAAACCTTTGCAGAGAACTACAGTAAGTACCAGCTGGGGCCTTGGGATTCACCTCCTTGTCCTATTTGCCAGCCACATTCCAAAGTGATACTCAGAAGAAATAATGTATGCTTGCAAATGCTCCAAGGTGTCAGCTAATAATAAATGGGAGCAGATGACAAAAGCGACAGGGAGTCAGTGACAACCAGCTCCCGTTTAAGGTCTGTCCAGTGCCTGGCTGTGGGTAGCACGGAGTGGGTGCCCGCCCTGGGGCTGGTGATAAAGCCCCAACACCAGTTCTACAGTGCCCAGGCAGAGATCTGAATTGAGGCGTGGTGACTTTCAGCCACTGAGCCTCTGCCCCTACCCTCAGATTTATGATTTCAGCGTGCTGTAAGAAACAGCAGCTGGCTGTGGGATTCATGACTGCCCTTACATAGGGCCTGATTCTTCCCTCTGTCCCACGCTCTCACATACTTCAGCCCACGTATCCCATGCAGGGATCCAGGCAGGCGGAAGAAATATGTGGCAGATGACAATCTAGCTCAGTGAGGGACCGAGAGGGAATCTAAGCTGGGGTTCGGACTCGTGCTTATGTTACAAAGCAGAGCTCTCCCTCATTCAAAGGTGAGGTGTCAGACTCACCATCCAGGGATGTCTTTTTTTTGGAAGAGGAGGGGATTTGTCTGCCATATTTACTTGCCCCCAGAGAGTGCCAATAAGCAGCTGACTGCTCTTCCTTTCTCTCCTTGGCAGTGGCCAACAGGAAGGTTCTCGGGTCACAGCCAGGACCAGCAGAACTTCTTCATTAGCAGTAGCATTCTGCCCCAGGGGAGGGTGACTTTTTCCTCTTAGGCCTCTTTGGAATTGGATTAAGAAATTCTTGGGAGATAGTTAAGAAATGGGAAGGAATGCTCCTATCACTTGTAATAATTACACAAATCAAGAAGCAAATAGTGCTTCTCTTTCTAAATTTTGATAACACAGGCAGGCTTGGTAAAAGTGAAATATCAGTCGGTATTTGAAGGCTGCTGCTTCTCATCGTCCCCCTTGGGGCTGCCCTGCACTCCTGCCTCTGGTCCCCCACCCAACCACACTTCCCACTGGGACACACAAGTTACTCTCCCCTGAGACTGCATGTGTTTAATATCAATCTATGTGGGAGGATGACAGGGGATTTCCCCACTCCCAACTTAATTTGGCAAAGGCACTTGCCTGGGAGCTGGCCAATAATGCCCTGGTTCTGATGGGGAAGTTTCTCTGACCACCTGAACACACTCACCCATCTCTATAAGCATGCTGCCCCTCCCGTAGAATCTAAATTTCATGAATTAAAGTCCTATTTCTTTCTGGTTTTTGTACTCCCAAGGAGAAGTGCTTAGCACATACTTAATAAATGTTTGATAAAATTTAAGTTAAAAATTTCCTTTCCAGATCCTATTTCCTCGGATTCATTAATCAGATTATCTCTCCTAGGTGATGGAATGTCTTAACCTACACTACTAATAGGCATTTCAGGAACAGCAGAAGATTAATATGAAAAATAAATATTTGGATCATGCAATAAACCCAAATTATTCTGGCTGTCACTGATTGAGCAACAGGAGGTCCCAGTTTAGTGCCATTTGGTCATTGCTTAGGCTCTGATTGGCTCAGAATGAATGTAAATTATTATTTTTTCTATTTTGGCCAGAATCCCCAGAATCTCTCCTCATCCCCAGACTTTTATACACACATACACACACATATGTATATACACACGTATACCCACATATGTGTATGTATAAATGTATTTATGTATGTATATATGCATTGTATATTTTTTTTGTTTTTTTAACTAGGTAAAAGAGATCCTTCTCTGTCTCATTACTTACCTAGCCTTAATCACTGATTGGACATGCCTCAGTCAAACTGAGACCTGTTAAAAACTTTAGCTTAAAAAGGCAAGGGCCATCTCTGGTTGTCCTGCTCTGTCTAGCCACTGAACCAGATGGCTCTGGAGGGGAAAGCGAGGCAAGGGACCTTGCCCAGCCCTCCTTCACTGAAATCCAATTCACTTGCAGGTCATGGCATCCCCTCCCTGATATCATGATCCTCTTTAAGAAGGAAGGGCAAACTACAACAACAGTAGCCATTTTAGGAACAGTGGAAAGCTAATATAAAAAAATAAGTATGTGGTCTTCAGGAATACTTCTCTAGGATGTACGAGTAGGTCTAGTGATGCTTCAGTGTTTTAAAAAATCTCTGATTCCAAAAGAACGAGTATTCCATGACTTAATGTTTTTAAACAAATTTCTCTGGCCAAAGAAATTCGTGACTTATTGGTCAATCTTCTGCTGACTTTCTCCCTAGACTGGTCACTGGTTGGCAGGCATATTTTCCACCACTGGGGCCACCCTGAGAGCCTTTATTGCTTGATAGACTTGGCAGAGTGTTTGACACCTTGGCATAAGTGGTCAGGCTCACCTCCAGCAGAACAGCAGAGGGGTCTACAGAGTAAGTTAATTATGATGAAAAGTTTTAGAAGCAAAGAGAATTGTTTATTGAAGTCTGAACACCTAATTAGGTTTTCTAGGCACTCCTTCTCCCATGATTTATGTATTAATATTAATCTAATTATCATATTCTTCTCATTTTGGGTTTCTTACCCTTTTGACAGTGTGATGAAGTCTATGGACTGTCTTCTTAAAACAAGATTTTTAGATGCATAAAACAAAACACATGCAAAAAACCAAAGGAAACCAATTATCCTGAAATGCAGTTATCAAAATACATTTTAAAAAAGTCACAGGTTCCAGATGGCTCCAAGATAATTATTATTTTCTAAAACATTCTTCACCTCAGATAGGCTTACAGTTGAGGAAATGCTGAAATGTTTATTTAGAGAAATTGGCATCCAACATATGGATGATGTTTGAAAGACATTGAAATAAAATCACTTAATATACTTGTTATTGATTGTCCCAAATCTTAAGGTCTGCAAATCTCAGGACAGATTCTCTATATTAAATCTAAATATATTATTCTAGCATAAGTATGTCATTAATAACTCTTTTTCTTTATCATTTGGGTTCACTTGTATCAAATTATATTTTAAGATAAAATATTGGAGTTTGTTATTCGTATGTACATTGTACTTTTCAGTTGCCAAGTAGTTTACATTCTGGATATGGTGGTATCAGCAAGACTGGCATTACTTATTATTAAATCCTGTTGTAGGATTTCATTATTCTATTTTAAAAAATTTAACAAGTTAGTTTGTTAATAAACATTCTGATGAATGAAAAGTTAGGAAAGCAGTTAGCAAACTAGAGAAACTAAAGAAATAATCTGCAATATTTCTTCAAGAAATTCTTTAGTTGCTTTGAAACAGTTTGATTTCATTAGGATTGCTCTTTATATAGTGTCAATGTTTGCTCAAAAGCAAACAATACTTCCCTCTTTTCCAATCCAAATTAAAAAAAACTATTTTTAGGAGGAACAGACACTTAAACACATCAAGAAAAGTGTGTTTCCCCCACTTAAAAAGCCCAATGGTTATTTGTGACCCACAAATGGTTTGGAAAGACCACCTTTCTTTTTTACATCTTCCATGTGAATTTGACTCTGGCCCTGTTTTGGGTCTCATCTTCCTCCTCTGTAGAATTAAGGGTTGGATCAGAAGGTTTCAAAGTTTCTTTCTATGAGACTATAGGATGTTAAGAGCTGAAAAAGAAATGTTCACTTCTAGTACAGATTCACTTTAGGGTTTTGTTTTTTTTTAAATCACTTTTTTTTAACCCCTTTGAGGTTAAGTGTATATGGAGGAATTTCCCTACTTTCCCTTTCCCTCCTGCTGCTGAATTTTTTATACATAAAGGGAAGGTCCTAAGTTAGTCTTAAATGTTAATTATGACCAATCTAGAACTTCCCCTCAGCAATGCTGTGTAGGTTTATTAGAAAATCGCTTTTAATCCATCCTCTTTAGGCAGGCCTCATATTATCTGGGAGTGAATTCAGAAGCATCTAGAAAAATCAGGAAGTGTTTCTGAATTTGTGGAGTCTGAATAATAATGGTGGGCCTTTCCGGATGTATCCCAATGTTTGGCACTTTCTCTGCAACCTCTCCATTAATCTATTAGGATAGGAATTATTCTTTTGAGTAAGATGCTCAATCACTTTTAGGCAAATAAGAATCATGGGGTGAAATTATAATCATCCCTCTTTCCTACAGAAGAGGAAGTGTGGGAGCACAACTTGCCCAGAGTCTTAGGGTTAGTGTGGGTGCCAGGCTGGAGTCAGGGCTGCTGATTCCAAGACCAAGACTCTTTCCATCACCCTATCCTGCCGGCAGCCAACTTGTGAGCTGGAAGTGACCATAAGACACGGTGGTCCCTTTGAGGGCTCCCTAAAGAAAGCAAACTGAAACAACTTTATTTCAATTTCATTTGGATGACTGATTTTAGCTTGACTTCCTCTATCACCTCCCAATACCTTGCAGTGAGTGGAGCTGATTGGAATGCCCCCATTTGAGGCTAAGAGCACGGTTAGCGCGCACATTACTTCAATGCAAAATCCACTGTGGAAACAATGAAAGAAACAGAAGAAAAAGGACAAATGGAGAATCTGCAGCATAGATCTGATGAGGGAAGCCCTTGCCATGCGTGCATGCATCAAGGAAGCAGAGATGTCCCAGCCGCTGAACAGAAGAGGAAGCTCAGGGCCAAACTCGAAGGGCACAGCCCGGGAAAGGCCAAACCATCTACTTCCAAGCCTTCCAGAGAACGCAGGCCATTCGTGATGGGAGGGGGCCACTGCCGCCCAAAGTGGGCAGGCGCCCTCGCAGCCACGGAGATGCATCGGCTTTCCCCACATTCCCTGGGCCGCTCGAAGCTGGCCCTGGCAGCCCGAGGACTGGAGTCCAGTGGGACCCACCGCCTGGACTGCAGTCGCTTGGCAGAGGCATACCTTGCAGTGTGTAGTACTGACAGGAAGTCCAACATTGGAAGCTATCACAACTGTGAACGCCGAAGCCAATTCAATAGTGAATCCACTGCAGGGGGCATAAGAAAACACTGCACAGTCATTCTTTGTATCAGTCCTAACTGACACCGGGCAGGGTGCCAGAGTCTTACCAGAATACTCTTTGGTTCAATTGTTTACTGCTGACTGATTCAGAATCGCATTAACAGAACAAGAGACTGCTGAATGAGAACAATGCACACTCATAAATCTGCATTAGCGTGTGGGGAGCTTCCGATCTAGCCTTTCTACTCTTAAAGCCACGCATTCAGGAGAGCAAACTGTCAGAGGCCACGGGAGTGGGACAGACACAAATAAGGGGGACAGTTTCGATTTCTGGAGGAGTCTCGATGCTCAGGAATTGCTATCTTCTCACTTTATAGGTCTGTAGTTATTAGGAAATCAGGAGACTCCTCAGTTCCCAGGGGTTTCGATAAATCAGGTATCTATCAGGACCTTTATTAAAATTATCAAGGGAAAAGAAATGTATAATTAGAAATAAAAGAAAAATGAAAACCAATCATAGGGACGAAACTCATTCATTTGTCAGTCTGTAAACAATCAGTGGCTCTCACTGGTAACTTTGCACTCACCTGGATGGGGTGATTGGGGTGAGGTCTTTGCCCATCGTCTGGATCACTCTTCTTCCCCAAACCCAGAGACCCGCACAAATTCCAACTCCTCCATAAAACAGCAACCAGACTGGAGTCACCGCTTCTTGTAGCACTACACCTTGTTGGTAAATAAGCCAGAGAGCTACGAGGGGGCCAATTGCATTACTAGGAGGGGAAAAAGCAGTCATCACACATCAGTTATACAATCCTTAAGTCTCCAAGCATATTTCCCAGTCCTATGGTTCACTTTCTAGTGCTTCAGGCCTGTCTAAATAATACTCTTCCAAGGATGATCGATTTTTTAAAAAAATTTTTATGAAGACAAGCCAGTTATTTTGTTATATATGTAGGTTATTTTGTTTTAAGAAAATTTGGGTCTAGAAACTAAAAAGTGAGAAGTCACAAATGTTCTTCCTTTACATTGTCTCTTATAGCTTCCCCTTTCTTTCTAGCCCCATTGCCACCGCCCTGAAGTTCAGTCTTGTCCCCTGTGACTACTGTGGCTTAACTAGATTCTCCAGCTTTTCTGCCCTCCGACTACACCTGCGGCCTCTCCAACATTAACGTTCTTTCTCCTTGTCTCTCTGCTTAATAGCCGTGTTGCTCCCCAATAGCCCCAGGATAACGCCTGACACCTCCCTCAGCCCTCACACCCACTCTCTGCTCCTCGCTGGCTCCCACAGCCACTTTCTTTCCCACTCCTCTCTCCCGTGGATCCTTCCCCAGAACTTCCATACCTTTGCTGGCTGCAATCCCCGCCCTTACCTGGGTCCCCCAGAGTCCATTTCGGAGGCCTCCTCCAGTATGAGGCGGTTTCGGACCCTCTCCCCAGCCCCCCTCCCCATTATCCCCCACTCTGGCTGGCATGCGGGCGGCATTCCCCCAGGGAGCTCTCCGAGGGGAGGAATGCTTCATTTCCCTCAAGTTCAAGGTCTAGCCTCAAGACCCTCCACGGAGCTGAGCTGACCTAGAGTGTGGGAACTCGCCAGCGCCCACGTGTGGCGAGCCCTTACCTGACGTCGTTGCCGCCGTGAGCGAAGGAGCCGAAGCACGCCGTGAGGACCTGCAGGAAATGGAAGAGAAGGTGCACCTCGGCCGTGTCCTTCTCCTCCTTCTCCTCCTCGCCGGGGTCCTCCAGGGGCGGCCCGGGCTCGGCCAGCTCCGAGGCCAGCCTCATCTCCACGCCCCCCTCCTCGGCCTCGATCTCGGCCTCGGCCACCGCGTTGCAGTAGCTGGAGTAGCTGTCGTAGCGCAGCCGCTTCTTGGAGTAGGACACGGCGTCGCTCACGAGCTTCTCGCTGTCTTCGGGCGCCGAGGACGAGTCGGCAGCCTTGAAGGCCGAGTGCACGGGCATCCCGCAGATGGCCGCCGTGTAGCACGTGTAGCTGTTGTTGCGGCGAAGCAACTTGTAATTGCTTTCTTGCAAGGGCTTCTCGTCGGGCCCCCGGTCAAGATGGATTTTGTGCAGCAAGTCTTTATAGAGCCCCGAGTCCTTGTGGACCGTGTGATAGACGTGCCCGTCGCTCCTCATCTGACTGTCGAAGCCAAAAGTGCCGTTGGACACGGGGGACTTCACAGAACCGTGGGTCATGGAAAGCGCCCTTCCTGGCAAGAGGAAAGAGGAACTCGCATTTTGTGCCAAATGGGCATCCTAGAAACTTGTAAATGACAAAAGCACGAAATAACTATGTTTTTAAAAGTATGTCAAGTTTCCTTAAAAAAAAAAAATCCCTTAGGAATCACCCAGTGCGACTACAGAATAAAGGGGTCAGGAATAAGCTGTCAGGTTTGGTAGAACTTTATACCCACGGTGACAGACCCCAGCGGTGAGAGGATCCAATGGAAGTACTAGTTCTGCTTCTGCACCTGCCAGCCCAGCCCCAGGGATCATGGTTCCAGCCTGCAGCCCCATGGCAGCGGATTTTCTCCCCTGCCCGCCCTTCCCTTTTCCTGTGCTCAGTGCCCTCACTCCCAGCCCATTTCCCTAGGCTACGGGGTCCCCTTCCATCTCTCAGTGTTTGGTCTCCTCCCAGGAAGCCCCAGGGATCCTGGTGAGGCTAAAGCTGCCCGCTCTCACAGGGGTCTCGCCTCCCCTCCCTTCCTTCCTCACAGGTCTGGCATTTGGGCAGACATCTGAGGATACCCATTTTATGGCCCTATCTTGTCTCCATGAATTTCGGGTCCCTCTCCTCCTCTCCGGGCCACACGTGGCTGCTCTTGGGTACTCAGCAGGATGAGGAGATTGTCTCCCTCCCCCTTCCTTCTCAGCTTAGAAGTCTTTGATGAGACTTGTTCAGGCAAATGGCATTTTTCAGCAGCCCTAGTGAGGTGTACTCTATTTAACGTGGGTCCTTTGTTCTTTTATTTTAAACTATGGTCTTCACAATTGTTACTGAAAATCTGATCTCACAACAAAAGGAAAGACTTTTGTCAGGTCTATGTGACACAGACATTTTGCATCCTTTGGGTCAAATTAGTCCTTGCCTTCCTGGGCCCTAAAACAGTAACCTTGGAAAGCTGCTCCTGGGAGCATCAAGGCCCATAAGGATTCTGGGAGCAGCGACCTTGCCCATTATTCCCAAACATATTCACGGGGAGGGTGGTTCGGGCCCCTCACTGGTTATTCATCTACCCCACAGCTCAAAGTGCTGGAAGGAAGCTAGAAAAAGGTTCACCCTGTTTCTGCTGGGTGGAGAAGCAGTTTGGTGGGAAGTTTCTCTTCCTCATGGAAAAACGAGGATTGTGGGATGTGGCAGCTTAAAGCAGTGGTTTCTGCCCAGTTCTGTGATGGCCGTGGTGGTCCGACTTATGGGGTATTCCCTTCAGAGACAGACGCAGCCATTCATACACCAAAGGGGGGGGGGGGGCAAACAACCAAAAGGGGACTGGGCTTCTGATTCTTTTGTCAACTCTCCCTCTGCTCTCTGGGGCTAACCGGGTCTAATTTATGCCCTTGGAGAAAATAAAAGAGGTCACCCATGGGGGCTATCTCCTCCGCTCAGACCCTCACTTGTGTGGTTCTGGTCACAATTTCCTACACATTTAATCCTCAAAAACAGCCCCTAATCAGTGAAGGGAATGCGCCAAGCTAAGGTGGGCAGTCTCTGCCAGCAATCTCTCCATGTTAGAGGAGGCCTCAACCCAGCCCTGCCCCTCGGCTCTGGCCTGCTCCCTGAGCACACTGCAGCCTCTAGATTATGGTACTGGGGACCCATGACACGGAACCGTCTGAAACTTCTCATTGCTGCTGGGCAGAACTACCCACTTCCCTCCTCACCGTATGGCACTCGGGAGTGGCTTCCATTTACGGAGCTCTCTGACACGCCGGGGGCTTCAGGCGCTGAGGCAGTGAGGGGAACTGTGCTGTCATCGTTTGCCTTGGCGCCAGGAAGCTCCTTAAATACAGGGGACTCTGTTTCTTGGATTTTATGGAGACTTTCGTTAGATATTCTTGACAAGGCACCTTCTTTTTTTAATTTGCCTAAAAGAAACACAGTTAAAGCTGTAACTTTATATATATATCTTATATATATTTATAACTTTTATATATATAAAAGTTTTTTATTTTTTACATAACATATAACTTTTATATAAATTTTATATAACTTATATAACTTTTATAAACCCTTCATAAAGCAATACATCTTTTTAGATAATAACAATAATAATTAACATTTTACAGATACAACTTGAAAGTTTGAAAAATGTTCTTTATATACATTGTTTCACTTGAGCCTCACAACAATTCTGTAAGGTAGGTACAATTGTTATCTCCATTTTATAGATGAAAAAACTAAGAGTGAGAGAAAGTAAGTGACTTGACAAGAGTCACACACTTTGTAAAGTGTCACTCTGAGTAAAAGCTAAGTGAAATTCCACTGTCCCTAATTCCAAGTCCAGTGTACTGGACATCTACTATGCCAGGTTGCCTTCAACCATAAAATAATTCTGATTGGCGCTTAAATGTAATTTTATTTTAAAGTATTTTTTTATTTTTTTCCCAACTTAACATAAAGACAATTTTTTTATAGTTCATTTTTTAAAAAAAGTCATGAGTTTCAGATTTTCTCCCTCCCTTCTTTAGCTCTCCCTTCCTTGAAATAGTAAGTAATTTGGTAATTGTGCAAAACATTTTAATGTAATTTTTTAAAAAAGTTCAGCAAAATACACATTACACTGTATTTAAAATATGTTTTAAATTTGAGCATCTTTAGTACCTTCTTTAGAAACCAGAAAACCTTAGTTGTATCTAGACAGAGAAAATGAAGTGTGGAGTTGAAGACAATTTTATTTATATTTCTATACATATGTACATATATGTATGTATACATTCACACATAAATCTATACATATAAATGTGTATAGACACATGTCTAAAAACTGCTACTGAAGGGAAAAGGCAAGTTTAAGAACTCTCTCTAATTACACTGAACTGATCTGAGAATTATCACTGAAAAATCATTATTCTTTATTGCTATATATTGATGCAAGTCTGTTTCCACAGCTATCCAGTTGGAGCTCAAACTGTTAGCCTAATTTTCGTGTGTGTATGTGTGTATGTGAATGTTCTCAATTCATTGAAAATATATCCTTTTCTTTAAGACAAACAGGGAAATTCTTTTTAATTTAAACTTTTTTTTATAACTTAAAAAGTAATAATGAGCTTCCAAAAATCCTATCCCCAATATATTTATAATAAGTACAATCAAAGTCAGGAAAATGAGAACAAGAAAGGAAAACTGAGCCAGGAAGAGTCTAAGCCAAGATGGAGTGTGTGATATGTTTATGTAAATGTGTATCTTAACTACTTAGCAAAGTATTATAATTTTACCCAAATGTAAATGATTGTATGATAACCTGCTGATTGATATTATTCATGCCTCAATGTTTTCTCTATTACATAACTGAGAGCTAAGTATAAGTAAAGAGAAAGGAACAGGGAACATTTTGGCAACCATAGTACATAAGATCTTACCTGCAATCTTCCTCTTCATCCATGGACAAACGACCAGCCACACAAAAATAGCAAATACAAAAGCCACACCAAATGAAATGAGAGCTATTGCCCATAATGGAAGAATCAAACCTAATACTGTGAAATTAAAACAACAACACAATATTTAATATATTTTTCTCAATTGAGCACAAATAACATATTAACATTCATACATTTGATTTAGCTCAAATATTTATGAAACTTGTCAGTGCAAAACACTGTATTAGGCCCTGAGGGAGAGTGTAATAGAACATGAAGAGCATAAGACCAGAAATTAGGAGATGACCTGAGATTTCCCCTGGTTCTGACATGAGCAGGCTGAGAGATCTCAGACATAGTCGTGTAATTTTCTGAGCATTGGTTTACTGTTTTGTACAATGGAGCTCGATCTGATGATCTCTAAGGTCCCTTCCAACACAAGTCTGATAATAGAGCCAGAGATAAATAATATACTTGCTGTTAAGAAGCTTACAAGCTAGAAAAGTAGAAAAGATATATACACATATAACTCTAATAAAATATTATAAAAGTCAATGCAGGAAAATGATACAATGTGGAACAAGAGCTCCAAGAGGGAAGAAAAAACACTTCTAGCTGGGGTATCAGGGAAGGCTTTAACAAACGCAGGATTTCCGTAGGTGAAGACAGTGGAGAGACATAAGCCAGGAAGAGGAGACAGTCTCAATACTGGAGCACAGAAGGAAGCAGGGCCATGTTTGGGAAACAGTGGGCTGTCTAGTCTGGCTAAAGCATTAAGCGTGTGATGGAGACTATAGTGTGAGACTAAGCTAGGAAAGGAGGTGTTAGAATAGAGTGGGCAATGCATGGCAGGCTAAGGAGCTGGTCATTCTGAGGTGGGCTATGCAGCATGGGCCTCTCAAAAAAGGCTTTCTGGCAATGCTGTGAAGGATGGACTGGAAACAATTATAGGGAGGGAGGCCTGCTGAGAAGCTATCACAATAACCTGGGTGGAAGGGAATGAGACGCTGGTCCAGAATGGTCATATGGATAACTAGGGACTGAGACCGAGTGACAGTTTCTAGAGTTAATCGTGAGAACTTGGCAAATACATACAACAACAAGAGAAAAAAAGGAGTGAAAGATGACACAAGTTTAGAATATAGATGATCAGGAGGTTAACATTAATAGTATCATTAATGGTAATAGGGCAGCTATTATTAAAAGTAATATTAATAATATTACTAATAGTAATAAGGCAGCTGACAACATATGGACAGATAAATGGCACTGTGGATACAACATTGAACCTGGAGTCAGAACCTAAATTCAAATCTAGACTGAGATGTTTCTTAGCTAATGTGATTCTAGGCAATTCACATAAATGTAAAATGGGGATAATAATACCTATCTCCCAGGATGGTTGTGAGACTTAAATTAAATACTATTTGTAAATCCCAGAGCCTGGCACATAGTAATGATAATTTTATTTACTTTTATTATTTTATGTATGTACATTTCCTTATAAATATATACATATATTTCACTTATTTATATTATTTAAATTAATTAGTCCCCTTAAAAGAGGGTGGAATAGTTGGGTGAAAAACAGGTGTTTTTTTTTTTTTTTTTCTAGGAAAGTTAACAGTTGGTTTTGAGAACCGTGAAGAGTGGCCAAATCTGGCATACAAGTAGAAAGATCTAGCAGGTAACTGAAAATAGAACACACTCAGGAGGTCAGAGATGGAGGACAAATCTGTTATTCACCCATAAGCCATTATAGTTACAAATGCAGATGCATGTGCTGGGGGGAAAGGGGAAGGGGAGAGAAGAGGAGAGGAGAACACAGAGAAAAAAGAGAAGAGGGCTGAGGAATTTTATTTATTCTAATAGAATACAAACGGAAAGCCAACAAAGGAGCAGGAAAGAGAGGTAAGAGAAAAGCCATCAATGGGGGGCAGGTGCTTCGAGGAGGGAAGTAAGAAGGGACTAAGGCTGTTAAGTGCTAGAGGTGAGTCAAAGAGGATAATAGGAAAAGGCCACTGGATTACCAACAAAGCCCAACAGTCAGAGACAGAAAGAGAAATTTCATTTAAAATAATCGTATATGATATAAAATACCTGACACATCCAGAAGCCATAAGAACACAATTACAAAACACTTTTCACACAAATAAAATCAGATCTAAAATGAGAAAATATTAATTGCTCATGGCTGAGACTATATAATAAAAACAATAGTTATGACAAAATTAATTTACTTATTCAATGTCACACCAAGCAAACTACAAAAATATTTTATAGTGTTAGGGAAAAATCGTAACAATTCACCTAGAATAACAAAAACTCAAGAATATCAAAGGAATATTAGAAAACAAATGTAAAGGAAGGTGGCCTAGTCATACCAGATCTCAAACTGTGTAAGAAAGTAGTAATTATCAAAACTATCTGGTACTAAGAAATACAGTGGTGGATAAAGAGAATAGATTAGTGATCTACTACTACCCAGTAATTAATGATCACGGTAATTTAGTGTTTAATAAACCCAAAGATCCCAAATTTTGGGACAAGAACTCACTACTTGACAAAAAACTGCTGAGAAAATGGTAAAATAGTAATGGCTGAAACTAGATATGGATCAAAATCTTATATCATATACCAAGATAAGATCAAAATAAGTATATGATTAAAACATAAAGGGAAATTGGAAGAGCATGGTGTGACTTACCTGTCAGATCTATGGAAAAGGGAAGAATTCATACTCAAACAAGAGACAAAGTACACTACTAGATATAAATGGATAATTTAAATTATATTAAATTATTTTTAATTTTTGTACAAACAAAACTAATATAATCAAAATTTAAAAGAAACTAGAAAGCTGAGAAACAATTTTTATAGCAAAAGTCTCTAAAAAAGGCTTCATTCCTCAAATACATAGAGAACTAAGTCAAATTTATAAGTCATTCCCAATTGACAAATTGTCAAAGTATGTGAATAGGCAGTTTTCAGATGAAGAAATCAAAGCTATCCATAGTTACATTAAAAAAAAATGCTCTAAGTCACTATTAGAGAAATGCAAATTAAAATAACTCTGAAATACCACTTCATTCCTATTGGAATGGCTAATATGACAGAAAAGCAAAAGGATAAGCATTGGAGGGGATGTGGGAAAATTGAGACACTAATACAGGGCTGGTAGAGTTGTGAACTAATCTAAAACATTCTTTTTTTTTTCCCTCTTTTTTCCATTACTTTTATTCTCTACTTTTATTTAAAAAATTTTTTTAAGCTTTTTCAAAACATATGCACAACATTGACCCTTGTGTTTCAGATTTTCTCCTCCTTTCCCCCATCTCCTCCCCCAGATGGCAAGCAATCCAATATATGTTAAACATGTTAAAATATATGTTAAATCCAATATGTATAAACATATTTATACAATTCTCTTGTTGCACAAGAAAAATCAGATAAAAAAAAAGAAAGTAAATGAAAGCTCTCTATTTTTAAAACACATATAAAAATAATTTAACACTCATCTTTGCAAAACCCCATGTTCCAAACCCTGTTTCCCTCTCTTCCCCCCCCCCCCACTTCCTCCCTGAAAGGGCAAGCAATGCAATCTATGTTAAACATGTACAGTTTTTCTACATATATCGCCACAATTATCATGCTGCACAAGAAAAATCAGACCAAAAAGGAAAAAATGAGAAAGAAAATAAAATGCAAGCAAACAACAACAAAAAGAGTGAGAATGCTATGTTGTGGTCCACACTCAGTTCTCACAATTTTCTATCAGGCGCAGATAACTCCCTCCATCCCAAGTCCATTGGAACTAGCCTGAATCACCTCATTGTTGAAAAGAGCCACGTCCATCAGAATTGATCATCATATACTCTTGCTGTTGCTGTGTACAATGTTCTCCTGGTTTTAATTACTTCACTCAGCATCAGTTCATGTAAATCTCTCAAAGTCTCTCTGAAATCATTCTGCTGATCATTTCTTAAAGAACAATAATTTCCATAACATTCATATACCATAATTTATTCAGCCATTTTCCAACTGATGGGCAGCCACTCTGTTTCCAGCTTTTTGTCACTACAAAAAGGACTGCTACAAACATTTTTGCACATGTGAGTTCTTTCCCCTTTTTCAATGATCTAATCATTCTCGAAAACAATTTGGAACTATGCTCAAAAAACTACAAATATGTGCAAACCCTTTGATCCAGCAATATCAGTACTGTTTGTATCCCCCAAAAAATTTTTTTAAAAAGGAGAAAGAATTTATTTGTACCCCCCCCCACACACACACGTATATATTTATAGCAACTCTTTTAGTGGCAGCAAATAATTGGAAATTGAAGAACTGAATTGAGGAATAGCTAAACAAGTTGTGATATATGATTATAATGGAATATTATGGTGCTATAAGAAATAATGAGCTTTCAAAAAGCATCAGAAGACATACGTACTGAGGCACTGTGAAGTGAGCAGAGTGAAGAGAACATTGTACATACTAACAGCAATATTATATGATGAAGAACCATGAATGACTTGGCTATTCTCAGCAATACAATGATCCAAAACAATTCTAAAGGATTTCTGAAGAAAAATACTATGTGCTTCCAGAGAAAGAACTGATGGACTCTGAATGCAGATTGAAACATACTATTTTTTACCTTCTGTATTTTTTCCATGGGTTTTTTCCTTTGAATATATGTCTTTTTTAAAAAATGTGACTAATATGATAATATGTTTTGCATGACTGAATATGTATAAGCTATATCAAATTGCTTACTGACTTAGGGAAGGGAGAAGATGAGAAAGAAAGAAAATCTGGAACTTAGAATTTATAAAAAAAATGAATGTTAAAATCTGTCTTTATATATAACAGGAAGAAAATAAAACATTAAAAAAAGAAAAGAAAAGAAAAGGCTTTTGGAGTCGACCATTTATTCACAGGCCACTGGCAACCTTAGAGAAAACAGTTTCAGTAGAGTGTGAGGATAGGAGCCAGGCCACCAGGGGTTGAGGAGTGAGTTGTAAGAAAGTGCAAAAAGTGAATGAATGCAGATCGCTCTTTCAAGAAGTTTGGCAGAGAAGAGACAGAGGAGATGCTAGCTCAACTGAACAGAGCAAGGTCAAGGGAAGGGTTGTGAATTTTTTAGGATTGAAAATGTTTGTAGGCAGAAGATAGAGACTAAGTGAATCTGGTAAATCTCTGAATTTATGATTAGATAAGTGTAATTACAAGATGAGTCAGTCAATCTTCCTCCAAGGTCAATAAAGCTGAGGTCTGGAACACTGCACACATCCAAGCTACTGTGGCCTCCTCAGCATTCAGTAGTACTGGTAAAATGTACATGGCAGACATTCTGACCACATACACAAATCTCATTAAAAAAAAAAAAAACAAGTACAGAAGTAAAGAGGTTTTTTAAGGACAATGGATTTCATAATTCTCCTTGCCTTTGAAATGTTATCTGTTTATGGAATCAGAATATGGAGAAATTCTTTTTAGCTAAATCCAATAATGGATATTAAGGCAGAACCATGTTAACCAACCAAGAGAAGGGAAATGGATACTGCTTGTGAAATTTTCTAGCAATGTATGCATAATCAGCATTCATGATTCTAGATTTTGAGTGAGTATTCATATTTCAAGCATTCAGATACATGGCATTTTTTTAAAGCTCATTGACAGAATGCGCTCTACTCATCTTTACTAGTGTTTATTTCAGTTGAAATCACTTGATTCATTTAGTAGACAACAAAATTAAGATTTTGTCATACTGTGAGACAAAGTTGGTATATACAAACTATCCTTTTTCTTATTTCAGTTAATATTTCTTAAGCATCTATTCTGTGCAAAAGAGAGTAGGGGGTTAACAATAAAAACAAATATTTACATGGCACTCCAAAGTGCTTTATAAACCCAGAGAAGCTGAGTTTAATGGTGACACAAGACCATCATAAAGGAAAGCACAAAACAGAAGTCTTTGAATGAAAATAAATATATATTAATAGCTAAACACAAATTCTCAGGGGAAGCTAGTACTGACACTCTTGGGTCCCACCTTCTCAATCCTATTCTAACTTTCACAGGAGCGTGTTGGATCCCAGAGGATAATAGAGCTTTATTAAATGATAAACTATGGCCAGTGCTGAAGGGATTGTGGGGAAATGGGCATACTGGTGCATTGTTGGTAGAACTGTGAATTAGTATGAACATTTTGGAAAGCAATTTAGAATGATGCAGAGAAAGTGATGAAAATAAAATGTCCATACTCTTCTGACCCAGGAATTCCATTCCTGAGCTTATACCCTGAGTTCCTTTACACATCAAAATATTTATAGCAACACTTTTTGTTATAAAAAAGGATTGGAGACAAAATAGATGTTCATCAATTGGGAAATGAATAAACACAATTATGGTACATGAATGTAATGACACATGAATACAAGTTTCTTACTGTATTGTAAGAAATAATCAATGTGATGAATGCAGAAAACAAAGAGATATACATATACTGCTACAGAATGGGTAAGGAGAGTCAAGGAAACAATATAAACAGTGATGACGACAATGTAAATGGGAAGAACAACCACACACCAAAAAAAAAAAAAATCAAAAGTGAATATTGCAAAATGATGAAGAAGAAGCCTAACACAAATGACATATGAGGAGGCACTCCACTCCATCTTTGCAGGAGCAGGGGAGTCATAAATGCTGTACATAACACAAGACTGCTTTTTTGATATATATTTTAATCAATTCTGCTGACCCATTCCCTTTTGTGTTTTTTTTAAAAAATTATTTGTTATATATGAAGGCTCTCTGGGAAGGAGAAAAAGAGGAGTCCTGACAAAAAATGACACTGATGTAAAGAAAACAAGATATAGATAAAAACTTATTTTTAAAAAGGGAAGGAAGTTTTATTATTTCAGGTCATCAAAACTGGAAGTTAGTAAGCCTAGTTGGAGTGTCTTGGGGGAAAAGGAGAACCTGAATGGTAATACAAATAATCAACCAAAAGGAGATAAGGGAAGTTGACCAGATAAAGCAATTTTTCTAATCAATTCCTATTCCTAAGCAATAGGAATCTGAAGGTCACATTTTCAATGAGCAAAATTCTGCAAATTCCTCCATTGTTCTTATTTTAAAAATTTATCCTTGGCCCAATCAAGCAGGTTGGGGAAAAAAAGAACCCAAATGAAACCAAAAACTAGATTAGCAATGCAGCTCTCTCAAACCGAAGGAAATGCCCTTTTCCCCTTGAATTTATAGGAGTGCAAAAGGAGAACCAGGTGACTGACTAAATAATTAGGGTAGAGGGTAAAGAAACTAAGAGAAAGAAGAAATAATGAATAAACTGTAGGAAAAGCAGGGGCAACCAAAAAAGTGAGTGCCTGAAATAGGTAGAATAGTAATAAGTAGAAAGAGAAAAAGATTCATAAAAATCAGGTAATTTAGTAATTGGCATTCATACATTAAAAATATTAATGCTTTTAAAAGCTATTCTTAAGAAAAATAAACCACCAATTTGCTTGTCTGGAGCTTTAAATTATACCAAATTTACTGAAATAAAATTCTGTGAATACAAAATTATTAAAAAGAAAAATGTGGACAACCTAATATATAGAACAAAGCTTGTTTCTCAAATTTTAACATTTATATGCAAGTAAATATCTAATAAAAATAAATTTGCATGGGAATACCTTTCTCTTGAAAATCTCTAGCTGTTTCTAAATGATTATGTGACAGCACGCTATATATAGGTATACTATAAACACCACAAGTTCTATAAAAGCTATAGGAGCATCATTACAATGTATGGATAAAGTAGGATATGCATAAACTAGCCCAAAAAATGACTGTGAAGAACAATCTCTGAGAATTCAAATTTCCAGTTCTGAAGATTCAACCACTAGATCTCATCTTCAGCTTTACTTTTCTGAATAGCAATGGTTTAGCTCTAACCTCTTTACAATTTGTATTCCAGATCATTCAAAACTGATGGGAATTTTCAAGTATCCTGTGAAGAAAGAACTAAACTTTTTATGGTCCTTACACTATCAATGGCATTATAATACATTGTTATTCCTTTACATTTTGTTTATTTTTAATTTAATGAATGGGCAATGGAGTGACTAATGATTACAGTTTCCTACATGGAAAGGATTGGGGACCCTGCTTCTAAGAAAGGCAATGCCTTGGAAAGAGTTGGAGAATAATTGCAGAAATTCTGTTACTGGTTCCAGGCTGCTAAACATTAAGCAAGAAGGAGCCTCTATGATTGCAATGGGCATGGAATCAGAAATGGGGCCATTCAGAAAGGCCCCAAACAAGGTCAGTTCCTCTTGATAGGGGCTCTGCTTTTTCTGCACTTAGGAGCCTTAGAGGAGAAGGTGAAAAGAGGCCAGTGGGTAGGGAAGGGGAGGGGAACCACTCTTACTCTCTGCATTTCAAAGAGATGTTATGGATGTTATGGAATATTACTGTTCTATAAGAAATGATGAGCAGGATGATTTTAGAGAGTCCTGGAGAGACTTATGTGAATTGAGGCTGAGTGAAGTGAGCAGAACCAAGAGAACATTGTATATAGTAACAAGAAGATTATAAGGTGATCAACTCTGATACTTAGCTCTTCTCAGCAATACTGTGATTCAAGACAATTCCTACAGACTTGGGATGGAAAATGCCATCTGTTTCCAGACAAAGAATTATGGAGACTAAATGAGGATCAAAGCATACTATTTCCCCCTTTTGTTTTTTTCTTTCTCATAGTTTCCCCTTTTGTTCTGATTTATTCTTTGAAAACATGACTAATATGGAAATAGTTTAAATGTGTGTGTGTATGTGTATATATATCATATCATATCATATCAGATCGCTTGCTGTCTTGGGGAGGGGAGAGGTATGGGAGGGAAAAAATTAGAACTCAAATTCTTAAAAATGCATATTAAAAACTAACTTTACACCTAATTGAAAAAATAAAATACCATTAAATGAAAAAAAAATAAAGATAACTCAAAGGAAAAAAAAAAAAACAAACCAAATAAACAAGGAAAAGATGGCTTTTCCTCCTGTTAGGATTATGGCATTTCAATGTAAACTTATATTGGCTGCAAATCTCTTTTATCTTCTGTAATATTGGATGACAAAATTTCCTCTAATTGAAAAAAAGAGCTGCCATGTCTTATATGATCCTGACGATGGTTCCTTAGTGCTTGAAATGCTTATTTCTGGATGTTTGCAGTATTTTTAATTTGATGTAGGAGCACTGAATTTTGGCTACAATATTCTTAAGATTTTACATTTTGTTTCTTTCCAGTGGTAATCAATTGGTGAATTCTTTCTATTTTCACTCCTCCCACCCTTTTTTGGTACCATCAGGGAGCCATATGATTCTTAAATTCTCTCTCATCATTTCTGATAACAGATAACTTACATTATCTTCTATTTTTTTAATCTTTTGATTTTTTCCATAATATTTTCTTCTTGTTTCATGGAGTAATTGATTTGTTTGGTCTATTCTAATTTTCAGGGAGTCCATTAGTTGGGTAAGATTAACCATTTTGCGTTCTAAGCTACAGATCCTTCTAATTCTTTCCTCTTGAATTTTTACTTCATTTTATTTCTTGTTTCATCATTTTCTAGGTATTCACATAGCCCTTGTGGAAAATCCATTTATATCTTTGAGACCCCGTGGGGTCCTTTTCTGCATTTATTTATTTATTTTCGGGGTCCATTTATTTATTTATTTTGCTATCTATGGATCTATAATAGTTCTTAAAAGTGATTGGTATCTTCTTCTGCTCAGTCATCTCTCCAGTTTTAATTCCTCAATTGGGGCTTTATGCCAGGTCAGCCTCAGACCCTTCCTATACTTTTTGGTTAGGAGAGTCAGTTGGGCTTGTTCGATTTCCACCTGGGTCACCCGAATTCCTGCACTGCTCTGTCCTAGCATGTTTCTAGCTACGAGCACAAGGCGTGGGCCTCTCTTGGAAATCTTGTGGTTCAGAGTGCTGAGAGCAGGACCTTTTATGGCATCTCAGGAGAGAGTGCTGGGGCCCTCCGAGCCAGTAGGTCTGGGTGACCCAGTTTGAGTGACCTGGTCACTGACAGTCCATTTGCTCTTCATCGTGAGTTTCTGAACATGCTAGGATTCTCATATGGGAGTGTTCCATCCTTGCAGCCTCTGGATGCAGGAATATACAGGTGACAGATGTCTCTGACCCACCTAGGCTGAGGTGGGGAGGCTATCTTTATGGTTGCCTGTATGTGCTGCCTTTTCTTGTGGGCCTACTGCCTGTGAGTTTCTGGCTGGAGCAAATAAAGTTACTTCCTATATTTTCTTATTGAACTTTGTGATTGTTATTTGGTATGGTGCTATTTATAGGGAGGTGCTAGAATGGGGTAAGTAGGAGTTAAGCTCCTCTTTTAGATTTGTTTTTATAGACTTTAAGATTCTATGTTACTTAAATTTAAAAATAAATAATACTTACATCAAATCTATAAAATTTAAGACCATGATTATATTACATTATTTCTCTTTACTACTGTTTGCATCTCTTTTCATCATCTTTTCCCATCTTTATTTTCTAATTCACTCCCCTTTTCCCTTTCACTACTTGGGATGGCAACTGGACTTTCTTATAATTTAGGGAGGTGGAGTGATAAACCTTGACTGCCTCCCATGCTTTTGAGACCTTTAGTGTCAAAGTAACTGCTGTGTTATTTCAGTGGGGAGCCCAAATGGTTGGGCCCTGGGAGAAAGTTACTTCTCTAAGAAGTGTCTGATAATCATGTCTGATAATCATTCCCTGTTTTTTTACAGATAAGGAAAGAGAAGCATATGGAAAGCAAAGTCATGTGTAAAATCAATCAGAGGAATTCATTTAAAGGAACCCTGTGGTTCCTTCTGTAAAGTGAAAAGACAAAAGCAGTTGACTGGTCTTGTAAATTTAGATTTTAAAATCTTATGTTAGAATTTTTTTTAAAGAAAAGAAAGAGCACATATATTTATTAAACCTATAAAAGCAATTTAAAATTTGTTTTGTTTAAAGAATTATACTATTGTGATTGGAGATAATATTGGACACTCTAAAATGAGGTCTAGGAATTCAGCAGATTCTCACAATTCTATACATCATTTTCTTAATACAGTGATACATTACTTGATACAGTGATACAGTACAGTAATACACTTCTGGAAGCAAAGATTGTGCAGATGAAGTTAGCTTGAGTGCAAGGGGGTAATTTCATTTTCTTCACTACAGGTTGGTACGGCCAGAGCTTCAGAAGAATGCTGTGGTACTTATGTAGGGCTTTCACTGGGTTCAGATTTTTGTTTGTGACTGCCCTCATTTTTGTAACAATGGAGAGTGAAATGTTCCTAATTTGTTATTATTATTATTATAAGTAAAGGTTTTTATAGCAAAGGGAACAAAGATGAAAATTCCCAGAGTAGCAGTTACAAGGCTTCACAAGGACTGAGAAAAGAAATAGATCTGTAAGGACAATCCCTGGAAAAAAAAAAAAAAGAAAGAAAGAAAGTTCTATTCCAGCTACATTGCTAAAAAGCAAGGTTGCCCAGGGTGCAGTGGATTCTGGGTCACATGATAACTGGCTGTTTGAGTGGCCACCTGCAGAGGGGTGCAGAGGCGCTGATGCAGGTGCCTAAGGGAACCAAAGTGAGCAAAACCATAAAAACATTAGATGAAGGGGTAGCATGTGGAGGGGGAAGCAATGGGCTACATTTTCTATATTAGAACACAACAAAATGTCTATTGAAACAAAGATATGAAGGAGGATTTAGTAGTAAAAGAATAGAGAGCTTAATTGAAATAACATAAGGAGGACTTAAGGCTTCTTTTCCGAGAGCTAGCCGAAAAGGGAACAGCATCACTTTGGGCACAATAATTAATAAACTACATTGATAAAAACAAACAGAAAAAAGACTGATGTTCACCGTGTTCCTTCTCCAGCTCATTTTACCAATGAGGAAATTGAAGTGGCTTGTCTGGGCTCAACACAGGTGTTTCAAAGAATGGTAAAGAGCCTTAGCTCACAGTTTCATGTACAGTCAATCTTCGATTTGTGTTTCTGTATGTGTGTGTGTGTGTGTGTGTGTGTGTGTATGTGTGTTGAATTAAAATTTTTAAGGGTTTTGGGAAAAGGGGTTGAACCAGCGAGCAGAGGACAGAGAACAGAGAAGCTGCAGCCCCATCCAGTAAAACAGGATCATAGAGGGTTGGAAGCCAGAGAGAAAAGCAGCCCGCGGTTAAAGAGGGTCCAGGCCTTTCCCCTCTGTGGGCTGAGCCTGTGGATCACTGGGGAAGAGCCCTGGACCTGAGAGGACATTGGCCAAGAGGCACAGGAGGAGGGCTGAGGAGAGAAAGGCCCTCATGGAGTTCCTGCCACTCTAGGGCTACTCTGCTCCCCAGCCAGACAAGCCCATTGTAGGGCTGTCTTCTTGGAGAGGGAGGGTTGGGGTATGCAGAATGGGAGGAGGCGAGGCGGAGGTCGGGGAAGGGAAAAGCGGAAACCCCAGCCACTCAGTTTCATGTTCCAGTGCTTCAATAGCACATTCAAGGGGAATATGATGGTACTTCATCAGGGCTCTCACAGGCTCAGTCCAGGCTGAGTGTTCTGAAGTATTTTTTGAGTAGACAGTGGTTACTACTTCGATTTCTCAAAAAGCAAATGACACGAAAGCCTTATTAAGTTAATACTGTGGAGCATATTATGAAAGAGATAATAAATCTTGAAATTTATGTACCTTACCAGAGACTTAATTTGGCATCCCAATGGACACTCAAAGAAGTAAGCAACTAATTTCAGGATTCTTAGTTTAGATATTGGATTTTAAAAAAAAGACCACAACAAACTAAAGGCTTTTCCCCATTAATACTAAACTTCATGCCTATTGAAGCTGAAGTACGTATTTTATTATTTAACAATGTTATCTTTGGTAAATGTGTATCTTCTTTGAGCTCAGAAGAGGGGAACCAAATTTTCTGAACATTAACTTAGAATTTGAAGGAAAGGCATGGATACTTTAGTAGCCATGTCAAAAACAAATTAATCATTTTACCGACAGTTTAACTTCTTACACTTAAAAACTGAATAATAGAGGCAGCTAGGATACTAAAGAAGAGAAAGGGACCTGTATGTGCCAAAATGTTTGTGGCAGCCCTGTTTGTAGTGGCTAGAAGCTGGAAAATGAATGGATGCCCATCAATTGGAGAATGGTTGAGTAAATTGTGGTATATGAATGTTATGAATATTATTGTTCTGTAAGGAATGACCAGCAGGATGAATACAGAGAGGACTGGTGAGACTTACATGAACTGATACTAAGTGAAATGAGCAGAACCAGGAGATCATTATATACCTCAACAATGATACTGTTTGAGGATATATTCTGATGGAAGCGGATCTCTTTGATAAAGAGAGTTAATTCAGTTTCAATTGATCAAAGATGGACAGAAGCAGCTACACCCAAAGAAAGAACACTGGGAGATGAATATAAACTGCTTGGCATTTTTGTTTTTCTTCTAGGGTTATTTATACCTTCTGAATTCAATTCTCTCTATGCAACAAGAAAACTGTTCGGTTCTGCACACATATATTGTATCCAGGATATACTGTAACCTATTCAACATGTAAAAGACTCTTGCCATCTGGGGGAGGGGGTGGAGGGAAGGAGGGGAAAAATCTGAACAGAAGTGAATGCAAGGAATAATGTTGTAAAAAATTACCCTTGTATGAGTTCTATCAATAAAAAGTTATTTTAAAAAATAGAGGCAGTTAGGTGATGCAGTGGATAGAGTACCTGCCCTGAAGTTAGGAGGACCTGAGTTCAAATTTGACCTCAGATACTTAATACTTCCTGGCTGTGTGACCCTCGGTAAGTCACTTAACCCCAATTATCTCTGCAAAAAAACAAACAAAAAACTGAATAATACAGGATATCAGAACAAAACCCTCCTTTAGCATCTAATAAATTCTTATTTAATTCACCTTCAGAAAAAGGCTATTTATCAAAACTTCTTAAAACCGTGGAGCAGAAGTCATCACTAGTTATCCTTTAATACAAAACAGTCTAATCCATTTTTTTCCCTCATTCCTGAAGTTCTTATATAGTATATGATACAATTTCAATGAGAGAAGGAAAAGAAGTTAGGAGATTACACTCCCAAGAGGCAAATTCCCATGGGAAAGAAATATACTTCTTGAGGGAGTTAAGACCATCATAGAATAGTTTCTTTTCTATCTTTCTACCTGTTCATGAAAAGTTTATCATATAAAAAATTAATTGAAATAATTTTAAATATTAAGATATAAAATAAATATCCAAAACCCAGCAGAAAAAGCTGGGGAAAAAATTTCATTCAAAATAACTACAAAAATGCATAAAACATGTGGGAGTTAAACTACCAGGCCACATTCAGGACTTATATAATAACAACATACTCTTTACGATAATGGGAGACAAGTAATTGGAACAATAATCATTGTTCATGGTTGGGCCATATCATTTTAACAAAAAGTATGCTACGTAATTAATGTATAGATTTAGTCTTGTACCAAACTACCAAAACATTATTTTATTTTAAAAAAAAGGGAAAATTAAAAGGAAATAACATTAATGGCAGCTCACATTTCTGTAGTACTTTAAGGCTGAAGTGCCAAAGACATCATATATGCTATCTTATCTGATTCTGACAAACCTTAGGGGAAACATAAGTGACTTGTCTGCTCTGGTCACTCAGCTAGAAAGAATTTGGAAAGGTATTTGAACTCAAATTTCTTTGAATCCAAGTCCAGCCTGCAATGTATAAAGGATACTGCCTCTCAAGAACTCCAAGGGAAATAATGAAAAAAAAAGGGGGGCTATGTATTACTGGATCTCAAACTATACTATAGAGAAGTAGTCATCAAAACTATTTAGTACTGGTTGAAAAACAGAAAATTGGATTCTAAGCAAGACCCAGAAGCAACTGAACACAGTCCTAGCATGTAATAAATCCAAGAACAAAAACTATTGGGACAAAGTCTCTGTGAGAATAGGAAAGCAGTTTGAAAGAATTAGATTTAGATTAATATTTTATACTATACATCACTGTAGGTTCTAAATAATACATGCTAAGGACTGTGCTAAACACTTTTACAAATATCATGTCACTTGACTGATCCTCACAATAATTCTACAAGGGAGGTTCTACATTTCTATAGTTCTTTATTCTGTAATGGAGGAAATTAAGGCAAACAGAGGTTAAATGGTTTATTCAAGTCATATAGCCAGTAAATACGAGAACTGAAGTCAAATCTAAACTTAAGACAACTTCCTGATGCCTACTATGACCCCTAGCTGTGCATGTAAGTAAAATGTAAGTCATATCATAAAAAAATTAGATAAGAATTTTGGAGGCAGTTTTTTTTTTGTTGTTGTTGTTAAGTCATTTTCCAGTCATATCTCACTCTCCATAATCCCATTTAGATTTGGGGGGGGGGGTTGGGCAGAGATACCATTTTTACAATTTAACAAGCATCAAATAAAATGGTCACTTCGAAATATTTATAGCAATAGGCTGTTTCTTCCTAAATTTTTTTGAATTAAATTTTATCTTTTCAAATGAGTAAGCATTTTTTCTCCCCTGATAATATTCTGTACTAGAAGAAAAAAAGAGAAAAAACCAAGTTGTTGGGGAAAGTATTCATAACTCAAAGAGATCATAAAAAAAGGACCCAAATATACAAAAATACTTACAGCAACTCTCTTTGTGCATCAAAGAACTGGAAATCAAGAGAATGCCTATCAATTGGGGTATAGCTAAACAAATTCTGGTGTATGAGCAAAATGAAATATTATTCTATAAGAAATTAGCAGGAGGATTTCAGAAAAATGTGGAAAGACTTACATGAACTGATACTGAGTGAAGTGAGCAGAACCAGGAAGACAATGTACACAGCAACAGCAACATATGCCTGTGATCAGCTTTGATAGACTTTGCTCATCTCAGCAATAGAATGATCTAAGACAATTCTAAAAGACTCATGATGGAAAACTCTATCTACATCCAGAAAAATAATATGAAGTCCAAATGCAAATTAAAGCATACTTTTATTTTTGTTTTTTTTCCTTTTTCATGAATTTTCCCTTTTGTTCTGATACTTTTTTTCACAATCTAATGTGGAAATATATTTAATATATATAGATGAATAATCTATATTGGACTTATTGTTATCATGGGAGAGGTGAGGAGAGGGAGAGAAAAAATGGAAATCAAAATCTTATGAATGTAAATGTCAAAAACAAATAAATAATTTTTTAAAAAATTAAAGTATTCATAATAGCAAAACAAATTCTCATCCCGAGCACGTCTAAAAAAATGTTTAATTCTTCATATTTAGTCTATCAACTCTGTGACAGGAAATGGGTAACTTTCCTCATCACTGGGTCTTCAAAAATCATGGTCAACAGCAGGATGAATACAGAAAGGCTTGGAGAGACTTACATGAACTGATGCTAAGTGAAATGAGCAGAACCAGGAGATACACTTCAACAACAATACCTGTATGAGGAGGTATTCTGATGGAAGTGGATTTCTTTGACAAAGAGACCTAACTCCATTTCAATTGATCAAGGATGGACAGAAGCAGCTACACCCAAAGAAAGAAAACTGGGAAATGAATGTAAACTATTTGCATTTTTGTTTTTCTTCCCGGGTTATTTTTACTTTCTGAATCCACTTCTCCCTGTGCAACAAGAGAACTGTTCGGTTCTGCAAACATATATTGTATCTAGGATATACTGCAACATATCTAACATATATAGGACTGCTTGCCATCTAGGGGAGGGGGTGGAGGGAGGGAGGAGAAAAATTGGAACAGAAGCAAGTGCAAGAGATAATGTTGTAAAAAAATTACCCTGGCATGGGTTCTGTCAATAAAAAGCTATTACACACAAATAAATAAATAAATAAATGATCATGGTCAATCACTACATTAATAACAATTCTTTTAATCTTTCAGAATTGGGGCAGCTAGATGATGCAGAGGATAAAACACTGGCCCTGCAGTCAGGCGTTCAAATCCAGCCTCAGACACTACTTACTGAGTGACTCTGGACAAATCACTTAACTCCAATTGCCTCTCTCTCACACACATACAAAGAATTTAGGTCTTTCAGTTCACTTTTATACTGTAATTTTAGTATAAATTATTCTTTGGTACTGTTCATCTTACTCTGTATCAGTTCATATAAGTCTTTCCAGGTTCTTTGAAACAGTTTCTTTTATCAAATTCTTAGAGTACAACAATATTTAATTTTATTTACACACCATAATTTGTTGAGTCATTCCCCAGGTGATGGCCACCTCTTTTGTTCTTTATTATTATAAAAAGAATTGCTATAAATATTTTTGTACAAAGAAGACTATTATTTCTTTCTCTGATTGCTTTAGAGTTCAATCACTGAATCAAACTTTGAGGACATAGTTTTAAATTGCTTTCCAGACTACTGGGCCAATCCACCAATTCACAAACTATATGAATGTTCTTGTTTTCCTACTGCCTCTACAGGACTGGTCACAACCCTTGTTTATCAGTTTGGGAGGGAGACCACTGTAATTGTCCAGTGCTAAGGGCCTCCGTGACAAAGAGAAGGGGACATATATGAGAAGTGCCCTACAGTCTGACTGAATGTGGGGTAACACTTAGAGTCTGATGGCCGAAAGGGTGGCATTTCCTTAGTTATGATGACAGAAGTCAGGAAGAAGGAAAGGTTTTGAGGGGAAAAGAATGGATTCGCTTTTGGACATGCTGAATTTAATAGAAACCATAGGAGTTGATGAAATTATCAAGTGAAACAGTACAGAGAGGAGGGTCAAGAACAGAGCCTTGGGGGACCCCAAGATTAGTGGACAACACGGCAGAAGAGCCAGCAAGGGAGAGAAACACTAGTCAGATGGCATGAGAAAACCAGAAGAAAAATTGTCACAGAACCTAGAGAGAAGATTATCAAGAAGGTAAAAGACAAGTGCCAGAAGTTACAGAGGTCAAGAAGAATGAAGACAGAGAAGAGCCCATTAAATGTATAATTGAGAGATCTCTAATAATTCCTATCCACTTGGAACTTATCTTAGTATGGTAGGAGGTGCTGGCCTAAAGTGAATTTACTCCATATTACTCTCCAGTTTTCACAGCAATTTTTGTTAAATTTTAAGTCTTTGTTCTAGAAGCTGAAGTCTTTGGGTTTATCAGTCACTAGTGTTTGTTTTGATAATCTATGTCCCTGATCAACCACTAATTTTTAATAAGTACCCAATAATTTTGACGATTGTGGTGCTATATTTTAGTTTGAAATCAGGTATTACTGAGCCTTTTCCTTTCTTCCCATTTTATTCATTATTTTCCTTAAAACTCTTGACCTCTTGTCCTTCTAGATTAACTGTTATTACTTCTAAGTCCTTGAAGTAATCCTTTGGTAGTTTGATTGGTATAGCACTGCATGAATAAATTAACTTAGGTAGAATCATCACTTTAATTATATTGGTCATTCTCCAATTATTTAGGTCTATCTTTATCCCAGTATTTTGTAGATGTGTACCCTAGTAAGGCAGAATCCCAAGTATATTCTGTAGTTATCTTAATTAGAATTTCTCAATTTCTTCCTGTTGCTGATGATATTTGTTAATGATATAAAGAACACTAATGATTTATATAGTTTTATTTTATGGTCTGAGGTTTGCTGAAGTTATAGAAATAATTTTTTGTGGTAGTCAAAACTGGAAATGAAGTGGTTTCCCATCAGTTAGGGAATTGCTGAATAATGCTGTGGCATATGAATATAATAAAATATTATTGCACTGTAAGAAATTACAAATATAACAAATTTAATAAATTTAGACAAGCTTGTTGGTAGATAGAACTAAGAGAAAAATTTACACAATAAAACAAAAAAAAATATTGAATAACAATCTTAATGTATACCAAAAGTAATTGACTTCAGTAGGCTGATGAAGATATATACCTTCATTCTCAAAGCTGAGAGGAGATAAATTCTAGGTTTTGTTAAATCAACAAACAGTAAAATAATAGACTTTATTATCTACAGATTATAATCACCTGTGTGACTGAAGATTGGACTGATATAGGGAATTGTCTGGGAATGCCTGTCCATTCCTTTGATATTTTCATTGAGAATATTATCAGTTTGTATGTAGTTAACACTCGTAAATACTTTATGTAAATGTAAAAAGTAGATATGATGAAAAGGATAGATTCAGAAAAATTTGCAATGATTCATATGAACCAATGCAGAATGTATTGTGCAGAACCAAGAAAATAATTTCTTCAACAATAGTGTACAGAAAAACAACTTTCAAGGAAAAAATAACTTTTATCTGTGATCAATGCAATGATCAGCCATGGTATCAACTATGAAGTATTCTACCTACCTCCTGAAAGAAAAATGAACAGAGGAGTAGAATAAGACATACATTTTGAACATGACCACTGCATGGAGTTATTGCTTTTTCTTTGCTTATTTGTTACAAGGAAGGACTATGAAAATTGTAGGAGGAAAAGAAAACTAGTCATAGTGATGTCCCCTTCCCAAAAAAAGAAAAGAAATAAAAGAAGGTCACTGGAGCATTTTTTAAAATGCAAAGAAGAGAACAGAAGCAAGTTCAAATGGAGACACAGACCAGCAGGATGAATTTGAAACTAATCTAATTAATTTTACATTATGTTTTTTGAAAAAGAAAGTTATATGTAATAGATTCATGGTTTTATGGGTATGGTCTCATATCCAATCCTCTTTTTTTCTGTTCTTTGTATTTGTTAATTTTCATGTTTCTTGGTGTTTGTAGAGTTCAAAATAATAAATAATTATTTAAAGAAAAGTTTAATCAACTTAACAGCTGCCTCAATGAATAGAACTGAAAGGCTAGAAACTCCTTTAGCTAACAAGAAATTTAATCTCTATGCCAAATAGAAATATGGCAGACAAGGATAATACCATTTTAGAATACAAAATCATTTACAAAACATTTCAAAGAGGATGTCAGAAGATTTCTAACAAAATCATCCTTTAAATCAGCAAAAAAAAAAAAAAAAAAAGCTATTAAAGGGAAAAAAAGAAGTTCTGCAGAATGTTTGGCATAAGACCAGAAGGCTGGATCATCACAAGAGCATTTATATATGAAAGTGAAAGGATGATTATAAATAAATATGAAAGAAAAACCAACAACAATAATTCTATCACTGATTTTATAGTGATATATTTTCATTATTGATGGCAGTGGAATTATAATATTTAGATTCTAGTACTTCAGTTCACTAAGTGTTATGTGAGGAAGGGAAAAATGACACTTTTAAGTCAGAAAGAATAGCTGAATCTGTCCAAATAGAGGAAAATCTTTGTGAGAGGTCATACATGTTTTGAAGACATTAAAGGATAGATTTTCAAGGAACCTTAAAGATGAAATAATTCCAAAATCACAAAAATGTGCTCAAAAAGGTAACCAAGAAGATAAGCCATATGCTTATTTTCTCATCTCTATAAAATCTTTATGAAAACCATATGAAAGGCCACCCAAGATCCACAGTGGAAATTGTAACTAGATTAGATAAAATCAGTGGCCATGGTTCATTCCTAGCACAAAAAAAAAAAATGCAATGAATTTATCATCTTGTTTTCAGGATCCTTTGAATATTTGAAAGATCTATGATTTTCTCAGAACGGGAAGTCTTTCTGTTGAACTAAACTAAAACCTTTTCATATTTGTTTCATCTTATGCAGCTCCTGGAAATACTTTATCATCAATCTTCACAAAGACTATCCAGTATTCTGTAGAGCTTTTCATTTGTTATTTTTTTTTTATTTTGAAGGTCATGGTGTACTTTTCATATATTATCATCTGCTGCTTTTCATTTGTGAGCTTAGGTGTGATTGAAAAAAGAGGGTCCAAATTGCAGCCCAGAGGTATATTTGTACAAGTGGGGATAAAACATGGGAGCTGAGAAGGAATGGTCATACAGATAGAAAGGGAACAAGAGAATGTTCAGGGTCATGAAAACTCATATAAAACAGAGTATTCTCTAGGAGGAGAGGGTAGTGAATGTAATGGGCCGAGGCTTGAGTTGATGCACTGAGATACCAAGCACATGAGGCTAAATAGTAATTGGACCATACTCTATTAATATATATACTTGGAGAAAGAAGGCCCCCACCCACTCTTTGTGCAAGTCCTGATGTGTTGTATAGGAAATGACGATTTTGATGGGTGGAGGCAGAGGAGTGGAGAGGGAAGCGGAAAGAGAGACTGCTGGCTGGCGTCTTGACACTGCTGCTTGCATTGCTATCGTGAACTCCCTTCACCTCCGATCCCCTTCACCTCTGCTGGCTGGCTTCCTGTCGCAGCTGCCCATATTGCTATCGCAATCCCCCTTCACCTCAAAAAGAATAAAGATTGAAGATTTTTCCCTTAACCTGAATTCCTGACTCCAGCTGATTTTAAATACGCAGTTATCACAAGTGAATAGTGTCAAAAGCAGCAAAAAATAACAAGAAAGATGATGACTAAAAAAAAGCCACTGAATTTGGTAATATGAAGACTGTTGTGAACCCAGGGGAAAATAGTTTTAGAAAAACGGTGGGATTAGGAATCAGAATGCAAGTGAATGGAAAGTGAGCAAGTGATGGTATTGAATATAGATAATTTTTTCGATAAGTTGGGCAGTAAAAAAGAAACAACAAGTTTAGAGTGATAGTCTGAGGGGATGGCAGATTCAAGTGAAGGTTGTTTTTTTAAAAGATAATGTACAAAGTCAAGTACAAATGTACAAAGATGTACAAAATCAAGTAGTAAGAGAAAGAAAGTGAAATTCCATTTAAAATAATCGTAGACAATATTAAATAGTTGAGAGTCTACATGTCAAGACAAACCCAGGAACTACATAAACACAATTACAAAATATTTTTCACACAAATATATAAAGTCAGCTCTAAATAACTGAAAAATATCAATTGCTTACAGACTGGCTAAACTAAAATAAAAATGACAATTCTGCCTAAATTAATTTATTTATTCAGTGTCATATCAGTCAAACTACTGAAAATATTTTCTGAAGATAGAAAAAAATAACAAAATTCCTCTGAAAGAAAAAAAAATTAAAAATTCATCTGAAAGAACAAGAATATTAAGGAAATCAATGGAAAAAATGTCTAGGAAGGTGGCTTAGTCGTATCAGATCTCTAACTTTGATAAACTAGTAATCATCAAAACAATCTGGTACTGGCAAAGAAAGTGTGGAACATCAGTGGAACAGATGATCACAGTAATCTAGTATATATAAACCCAAAGATACAAGTTTTTGGGACAAAACTAATTATTTGACCAAAACTGCTGGGAAAACTGGAAAACAATATGGCAGAGACAAGGTGTAGACCAATATTTCATAGCATAAACCAAGATAAGGTCAAAATGGGTACATGATTTATACATAAAACATGATACAATAAGCAAATTAGGGGAACATGGAATAGTTTACCTGTCAGATATATGGGTATAGAAAGAATTTAGGATCAAACAAGATAGGAGAGCATTTGATTATATAACATTAAAAAGATTTTCCACAAACAAAATGAATGCAACTATTCATAAGGAAATAAGAAGGAAAGTAGGAAACTAAGAAAAATTTCTGTATCAAATATTTTTGATAAAGCCTCATTTTCAATTATATAGAGAACTGAGTCAAATTTATAAAAATACAAGTCATTCCTTAATGGATAAATGTCAAAGAATAAGAACAGGCAGTTTTCAAAAGAAAAAAAAATCAAAGCTTTCTTTAGTCATATCAAAAAAATGCTCTCAATCACTATTGATTAAAGAAGTACAAATTAAACAGCTCTGAGGTTATTTAAACAACTCTGTCAGATTGGCTAATATGACAAAAAAAGAAAAATGATAAAATGCTCAAGGAGTGATAAGGTTGTGAAATGATCCAATCATTCTAGACAGCATTTTGGAACTAAAAACAAAAGGCATCCCCTTTGATCCAGCAATATAACTGTTAGGCCTGTATCCCAAAGATATAACAAAATAAGGAAAGAACCTCTTAATAAAAAATATTTATAGCCGCTCTTTTTGTAGTGGATAGGAATTGGAAATCAAGAGAATGGTCATCAACTGGAGAATGGCTGAACAAGTTGTGGTATTAGAGTATTGGTGATAAAGTATTACTGTGTTATAAGAAGTGAGAAGCAGGGTGAGTTCAGAAAAACCTGGAAAGACTTATATAAAATGATGCAAAGTGAGCAGAACCAGGAAAATATTGTACACAGTAATAGCAATATTGTATGATAAAGAATTGTGAGAGACTTAACTATGCAATGATTCAAGACAATGCCAAAGGACTCATAATGAAACAAGCAATCCACTTCCAGAGAAAGAACTGATATTATCTGAATACAGACTGAAGCATTACATTTCTCTCTTTTTTCCTTTCCTTCCCTTCTCCTCGAAGCTTTTTGTACAAAACGAATGACTAATATGGAAATGTTTTACATGACTACACATATATAACCTTTATTGAGTTGTTTACCATCTTAGGGAGAAGGGGAGAGGAAAGATGGATAGAATTTAGAACCTAAAATTTAAAAAAACCCACAAATTTTTTTGTGGTTAAAAAAATTTTTTTAAACTGTGATTAAAAATAAAATATAATTTTAAAAAAGGGATGGGGCAGATATGGGCAAATAGAGAAGGAACCAGAACACAGATTTGAGAGATGACTGAAAGGCATGGGAAAAGGGTTAAAAAAGAAGCCTTTGAAAATAGTTTAAAAAGATACTACAAATTATAAACAAAAAGTATTAGAAACTGAAAGAAAAAATAGAGCAACTATACAAATTTGGTTTGGAGTTATAAATAGTTCAAATCAAAGTATGTGATCTTTTCCATTCTTTTGGAACATCTTGAAAAACAATCCCTGAGTAGCTTAAAATTATGTTGCTTCTAGCACACATGTTTTTGGTATATATTTGGTTTCAGTCCTACTCTTATTTCCAATTTCACCTTGTGAAATGCTACTATTACTTTTTCAAATAGTCTATCAGGTATAGAGATGGTAAAACCTATATGTGGCAGTTCCAATACTGCTAATGATTAAAAAGATTGCTACAGAAATGGGAGCAGATCCTTTTTATTTCATTCCTACCTAAGATCTTTACAAGTTTCACTTGCAAATGGTCTCAGGAGAATCTGGCCTTGCTAGTTTTCTTAAGGTTTATTTTTTTAAAACCTTTATTATTATTTTTCAAGGTAATATATGTTTATAATTTATTCTCTTCTGTAATAATATGCAATTATTCTTGTACTCTATAAAGAAATTACTTTTAATTATAAATATCTCGATTTGCTGGGTGAGGCAGTTTCTGGGCTCTTTTTTTTTTTTTTTTAATAACTTTTTATTAACAGAACCCATGCCAGGGTAATTTTTTACAGCATTATCCCTTGCACTCACTTCTGTTCCGATTTTTCCCCTTCCTCCCTCCACCCCCTCCCCTAGATGGCAAGCAGTCCTTTACATGTTAAATAGGTTACAATGTATCCCAGATATATGTGTGCAGAACCAAACAGTTCTCTTGTTGCACAGGGAGAATTGAATTCAGAAGGTATAAATAACCCGGGAAGAAAAACAAAAATGCAAGCAGTTTACATTCATTTCCCAGTGTTCTTTCTTTGGGTGTTGCTGCTTCTGTCCATCCTTGATCAGTTGAAACTGAGTTGGATCTCTTTGTCGAAGAAATCCACTTCCACCAGAATACATCCTCATATAGTATCATTGTTGAGGTACATAATGATCTCCTGGTTCTGCTCATTTCACTTAGCATCAGTTCATGTAAGTCTCGCCAATCCTCTCTGTATTCATCCTGCTGGTCATTTCTTTCTTTTTTTTTTTTTTAATAACTTTTTATTGACAGAACCTATGAGTTTCTGGGTTCTTTTGACCTCCTCGTTTTGGCAACTATTTTTCCTTGCTGTCTCTAAGAAATCAAGATATTATATAAATAACCACTTTGCAATTTGTGGAGTCTACAACTTAACAAATCAGCTGGGTTGGAGCTGTGACATTTATAATCAATGTCCCCCTCTTTAAGTTTTTTCTTATTTGACAATGACATTGACCTTGGCTCCATCGGTAAATACTGTGACTGCTGATTCAGATACCAAAGACCACTCAGAAATCTTATGTTGAATAAATTATGGTATGTAAACATGACAAGATATTTTTTGCTGTAAGATGTGGTGAACAGGAATCGGTTGGCAAACATTTACTATGTGCCAGGTGCTAAAGATTAGGGATGTAAAGGAGGGAAAAAAAAACAGTTCCTGATCTCAAGGATCTCACTGTCTAAGGAGGGATACAATATGCAAACAGTGATGTACAGATGTGAAGTATACAGGTTCAATTGGAGATAATCAATAGAGGGAAGGTACTAGAGTTAAGGGCATTAAGAAAGGCTTCTTGGAAAAGGAAGGATTTTATTTTTTATTATAATTTTATTTAATATTTTTCTCCAGTTACATTCAAAACAAAAAAAAAATTATATTTGTTGCTAAAATTTCTGAGCTCTAGGTTCTCTCCCTTAATCCCACCCACAACTGAAAAATCACATGTGAAGTTATGCAAAACATTTCCATAAAACCAAGTTGTGAAAAAAAACCTCCTACCCTAATGAAATAAAAACGCTTAAGAAAAATTAAGTTTTAAAAAAGAGAAAGAGAAAATACTTCAATATTCAGATATAATTGGTTCCATCTCTGGATATGGATAGGATTTTTCCTGATAAGTCCTTCAGAGTAGTTGTGAATGATTGTGCTTCTGAGAATAGCAAAGTCATTTAAAGCTAGCCATCCCGAAACATTGTTATTACTTTGTATATAGTACATTTCACTTTGCTTTACTTCATGGAGGACTTTCCAGATTCTTTTTTTTTTCTGAGAGCATCTGCTCATCATTTCCCATAGAACAATAATATTCCATCACAAATATAGATCACAGATTATTGAGCCATTCCTCAATTGATGAGTATCCCCTCAATTTCCATTTTTTTCACCCTGACAGCTGCTATGAATATTTTTTGGTAAATACAGATCATTTTCCTTTTTTTAAAAAAAAATTTCTTCTGGTATCAATGCCTCGTAGTGGGGTTGTTAGGTCAAAAGATATGTATCAATGCCCTTTGGGCACAGACCATATCAGTTGATCATTTATCAACTGGGGTATGGCTCTTATTTTTTATAAATTTGACTGTTTCCTGTGGTTGAGAAAAGAGACCTTATCAGATAAAGTTACCTCAAAATTCTTCTTACAATTACTACTGCTAACTGTATTTTCCCCCGTTTATTCTTTGTCTCCTTTTACCCTGTCCCTCCTCAAAAGTGTTTTGGTACTGATCATTCCCTCCCCCAATATGCCATCTCTTTTATCAACGTCTCCCCCAGAAAAAGGGATTTTAGTTGGGACTTAAAGATCAAGACAGATGCTTCTTTTTCTCTTTATTTTTCTTCTTCCTATTAACATTTTTTATTCTGTTCTTTACTTTCTCCTTTGTAAAGAGAAGAGAAGAAAGTTTCAGGCCCCAGAAGGTGACCATCAGGTGATATTCTTTTTTCTTTTAACTAAGTCACAGGATTTCTGTGATCTGTATCCACATAATACTTAAATGCCATTGTGCTGTTTTGTGACAATTTCTGTGTACCACAAGGAAGTGAGATCTTGCACCAATGAAATCACAGATCCTTGAAGGAATGAACCTATTAGAATATACTAAGTAACACAATTTATAACAATATTTCCATGAGATAGTTTGATATAACTAAAGTTTCCTAAAATTTTTGTGGCTCTGCTTGAGTTGAAGATGCAAGAGAATTCTACAGAATTCTACAGAAACTGAATGTAAAAGAATAATATTTATTTACTATGTGAACTATCAATTAATATTAATATGTGTATCATTATTCATGGATCTTTTGTCCACAAAGAGGAAAAGGGAAAAAAAATGATGAAACAATACTTAAAATTTTGATGCACAGCTATACATCCAAAGGAGAACAAAAACCATTACAGAAGGGTTGTTAATAATTTACAATCCTGACTGGTAGCTCTGAAGGATAATTTTTTACCTTTGTAATTGTATTTCATAAACTTTATAGATGCAAAGCAAGCAAATGCATGATTACTCTGTAACGATGTTTTTACTATCCAAATCCTAGGATATCAGAGGTTGAAAGGACCCTAAGGACCACCCAGTGTCCCCTCCCTCTTATTTTATTTTTTGTGAGGCAATCAGGATTAAGCGCCTTGTCCAGGGTCATATGGTTGTGTGAGGTTGGCTAAGGCTGAATTTGAACTCAGATCCTCCTGACTCCAGATCCAGTGCTCCATCCCCTGTACCACCTAATGGCTCCCACCCCCTATTTTGTATGAGAAGAAGCTCACCCCCAGAGCTGTGAAGTGCTTGCCCATGGGGCCCAGAGCTAGGATTGAGACACACGGTTTCTGATTCCAAGTTATAAGGTCACAGATTTAGAAATGGAAGGGACTTCTATGGTCATCTTTGTATTTTTTATACCCCATCACTCTCTAAAGTCATCACTAACAGATAAGCCATAAAAAAGTCAGAGTTCTTAAAAAAAAAAAAAACTATTATAATCCTTTCCCACCGGACTTGAATGTCCAAGTAATTCTTACCTGGTGCCCCTGTGTACATGATGGAAAATACATTAATTGCTATGGTAGCAGCATAGAATAGTGGAAGTGCACGGAGACCATTGGGGACTGGGTCCTCCTGTGTAATAATGAGACACATTGGAATGTCAAAATTCATCAGCTTCTATAAACAACACAGTCAAACTGAAACGAAAGAAGAGGCTGTGAGGCATTCTCCCCCTCTCCAGGTGTGAGGGGAAGGCTGGCCACTTCCCCACCATAGCACCAGCATGGAGCACTTTTCCCTAAACAAATGGCCATTCAAAGGCCCAGGCAGATGGGCTGAAGCAAAGGCTCCTGCAGCAGAATTACAAGCAGGAAAGAACTGATAGATAAAGGCCATCTAGGTTAGAGGAGAGTTCCTCATTTACTACTTTGGCTAATTCCATTTTGTGGACCACTTTGGAAAAACTAATTTGAAGCTATAACCCCCTAAAAAGGGCAAAGAACATTTCTGCAAAAGCATGTACATGAACAATTTTGTTTCTGTCAACGACCCTGATGATTTTTCCTGTGAGATGAGTTTCACTTAATTCTTCTGACAAGTTAAATGCACCAACTAAGTGGTGCAGGACAGAGTGCCAGGCCAGGCGGTAGGAAGATCCGAGTTCAAATCTGACCTGAAACACATACTGGCTGTATGACCCTGACCAAGTCACTTAACTGTTTGCCTCAATTTCCTCATTTGTCAAATGGGTTAGAGAAGGAAATGGCAAACCACTCCAGTCTCTTTACTTAGAAAACCCCAAAAAAGGTCACAAAGAGTTGGACACAACTAAACAAGAATTTTAACCCCAGAAGACTATCAGCTTCCAGGAGACAGGAATTATTTTTCATTTTATATTTGTAGACTCAGCACTTAACACGGTAACTTGAACATAGAAGGTGATTAATAAATTTTTTTTGGCTTGGATTGGATTAAGAGTTAAATTCCTTATAGAATATTCCTGTTCATTAATAACATTCAGCATGAAAACTCATTCAGTCATTTGTGCTATAAAATGACAGTTTCAACACTAATTATTGAAGAGCAGCTTACTGAATAAAAAACTCATTGAACTATACTGCTTCCTAATAAAACTCTTAAAATAAGAGATGCCAACCTCAGTTCCTTGTTTTTTTGTTTACTTTTAATTCTCCTAAAATATTTAACATATTAACCTTAAGCAGCTGATACTGCTACAATCATCCATAAAACAGAAACTCAATAAGAGATTGTGAGATAAGCAACAAAGGAATACAAAGCCATTCTCCAGGAAGAGTATAACTCATGATCATAATTCATGGTCTTCATCAAGGATAACCTATTCAGAGAGTGCTTCAGCCTAGTTTTAAAGGCATCATGAAAATCCTTTAGCAGTAAAATTAAAGAATATACCAGTCTATAATGTTAATCTGAGCATGTTTTCATATAAATGGCCAGGCTTCCACTCTTAGTTTCAATGTTCTTTTTTGATAGCTATTCCCTTCATCTCAGGATCAGACATCAAGTTGGAAAGGACCTTGAAGTTCCTTTTTTCCCACCTCTTTATTTTGTACATGAGGAAATCGAGAACAAGAAAGGGCAAGTGATGCTCTGGGCACACAAAGCCAAAATTTGAAGCCAGGTCCACTTCCTTTATATCTGGCACTCTTTCTACTATGTCACACTGTTCTCTCCTTCCATCCCACCATTATTTTTTTCCTGAAATCATCAGTTTGTCAAGGCTGTTGAATCATAAGCAATGTGAAAATAACCTGGGTTTAAAGGAAACTTCAGGAGTGTTTCAGTGCAAAGCTACACAATTCCCAAATCCTAGCAAAGACTCATCCATTACATATTTTAATTTCAGAGAAGAACTTTTTTTCCTCTTGAAAGTCTTTGTATTACATCAAGTGTATTGATTAATATCTAAATTAAAGACAAAGAAAATCTTCCTTTTGATTTTAGGCAGATGGGGGGAGTAGAGGGCAAGGGATGGGGACAGATATGCTGTCCTTAAATAATTAATATCTTTGAAATTTCCTTTTTAGCTCCTTAAAATAAAGTAGGGTTCTTCATCCCAGACCAGGGACTGTGTCAGAATACGAAAGTCATTCTACTTCCATTCCCTCCCAATGTTACTTGTATTGAAAGACTACCAAAGGAGTCAGGCTATATATTAAGGATACCAACTCTGCTTACCTTTTTTAAGATGAAAAGTCTGATCAGCACAAACAGCACGCCAGACATGAAACCAGACAACAGTGGAGATATAAACCAAGAAGCAACTGAATAATTAAAAAACAAAAACAAAAAACACAATATCTAATAAATGTTAATATTCTACAAAATCGTGGATGAGTTTGTATAATATAATAAGTTGACACATTACACATAAAAAGGTTCTTTGAATTATTTTACAATTCCATCAAATTCTATTTTTAAAGGAAGTATTTTAGTTAGAAAAGATAAGTTTTATAACTTTTTCCTAATTAATGATAATAAAATTTCTTTTGTTCTTCCTAATTCCTTTAAAAAACAAATAAGTTTTTCTATATACATTATTTTAGTTTTGCACATAGTTTAAAAAAATTGTCAGGTCCACAAAAAATTTCATCCTAAAAATTTACAAAGGTCATGTCAATATTAGGGGCCACCCACAAAGCTTAGGGTACAACTTATATATAAAATTTCAAGATTAGCTTTTCATAATATACAGTTAACATTTATATAAACATATACAAAGTTACTCAAGAATATAGACATCATGGGTACACAGTTACATCATTTCCTCCTCGGATCTTCCTTTTTCAAGAAGCTAAATTTAGAATGCTCACTGGATTCCTTTTCTCCTCCCCTTATTTCACTTATGCAGATAGAGTAATGTAACAGCTATACCAATTCCTAGATTGAACAACCCCCAAACTGATCTCTGTGGACTGATTGCTCCCAAGTGGCCAGTTAGCCTTTTGACATTCATGAGGCTATGCTAATATTTTCATTAATCTCAGGGAAGACTCTTAACTGGGTCACAGCCTGTCAAGCCAGGTATCCAGCTAATTCAATTCAATTCCGATTCCTCTGGCTTGATCAACAATGACCAACTAGTGGGGAGACTAAAAGAGAGGGGCAAAAGAGAGAAGAGATCATAATCATGCTGTGTCTCTATAGAATCCCTGGGAATGATGGGGGATAGAGATAGGCTATTGAAGGGGTTAGAGTTATTATTCATCTGATTGTTGATAACCAAAAATAGCTGGTAGAATATCAGAATATCCTGGCATTCCATCTGCATCCCTACTGCCTTGTTCCTCCTCAAGGCCATGGCATCAGATAAAATGTATGTTGGCTCTGAAGGGGCCAATATAGGAAGAGCCAAGGTGTTTTCTTTGGGTGGAATCCAGGATAGCTAAATCCCAAACTGAATAGATGATCTTAGGAATTCTATAAGTTCAATATCATTTAGCTCAATGTGAGGTTTACCCATTGCCACAAATTCCACTTCCTATTCATTTATTGCATTTTTCCTCACTAAGGACTTAACAGCTAATCTTGGTCATCTTGGTCACACTATTTCTGTTCCTCCTGAGAGCAATAGATAGATATCGATGTTTCAAGGCTGAATGATTAATGGGTATTTAAAAGGAATGACTATTAAAAAAATTTTAACATAAAACATTTTACAATCTCTATTATAGTTATGTTTCAAACACAAAACAATTTAAGGAAATATCACACATACATGACTCCTAAATAATCAAAATAGGATTTTGATTTAGAATTTAGAAAAATGGAAAAACATTTTTCTGTAAAATTTTTTCTCATTAACAAAGATTTTCTCAATTTATTCCTATATATGAAAGGAAATGACAATTACCAATCTTGACAAGCTCCATCCACTGTACACCTTTTGTACCAATTGCAACAAGTGAGAATCCTATGGTAGAACCCACAATGCAATGGGTTCCTGAGATTGGAAGTCTCAAAAATGACGCTATCAGCTGCCAAACAGCAGAACCTAGAAATTGAAAGATGAAAAGAAAGAAAAAAGAATTAGATGAAGAGCATCTAGTAAAGACATTAACAAAAACTCCTCAGATTAGTCTTTCTATGGAATATTTTTCACATGGTGTTACACCTAGATTTTTAAAAAATTCTAATGTGTTTAGTCAGAAGACATGTAGAGACCTCAGCTTTTGATGATTCTATATTTCAAAGAAACTACTCCTGCCACTAATCCCAACTTCTCCATATTTAGTTGTTGATGATAATGGACATATTCTAATATGAAGTTTGGTCAAAACCAAGCAAGGGATTAAAAACTTTTTTTTAAAAAAAGGAAACAGTAAAGATGACATCTACCCTATAAGATTTCATGATTCTTTAATAATATCTTGTTTATCTATTGGGCTCAAGACAGACCTGACTCATAGACTAATCAGTTGTGTCACCTTGGACAAATCATCTGGTTTCTTGAGGTTCTCAATTTTCCCAACTCTCAAAAAAGAGGTAGAAGTAGATGATGTCTATGGTCCTTTTCCATTCTCATGTTGCCATGTTGAAATGCCAGTTTATACCATTACAAACATACTAACATTACTTTTTGGCCATTAACCCCAAAAAAGGGACTATTGGAGTGCTGACATTTTAGCACTATTTTGTGAGTATTCATTTTGGGGCAATACCTGTCATGGTGACTCTCCTTTATTCCTTTTATTTATTGATTAGGAATTAAAATAATCCCTAAGTTTAGCACATTGTCATTTCACCTTTATGTCACTATCTTTTCTAAGCATAATATTTTTCTAGGCTCTAGTTCTCTTCAGAATATATTTTCGTAAGCAGAACAAATTTTGCAGTGAGCATTAAAGCCTCAGCTGGGAGAGATCACTTTCAGAAACAGTTGTTGAAATACAAATACTAAGTTGTAAGGGAACAAAGGTTTTGGCTGATAAGCAGAGTAGGTTATTAATCCCAAATGTTAATTCTGGAGAAAAGTTGAGTTGCTTGGCAGCAGCAGCAGTACTTTTAGGCAGACTCCTGGCATTTTATTCAAACAAAATCTTACAAGTCACAGGAAAATAAATATCTGTATGATCACAGTAATTCTAACTACCTATTTGTGAAGCAACAGAGACAGCTGCTTCGATCAATGAGTGTTGTGCATGCTGACCTTTGAGTCAATGAAAGCTAGGGAATGACATGTGCATGCACCAAAACGTGTGAAAGAGGGAGAAGGCAAGTGGCCACTAATGTGTTTGCCAGTCACTGGACTGAAAACAAGCTCCATGGCAGCACCCAGCCTTGTCCAGTGTGGGCCCTGAGATTTCCAAATCACTAGGAAAAATCTAAGATTTGAGAAAGAGCGCTTCATGATATGAAATCACAGTTGTTGTTTTTTTTCTTAAAGAATTTTTCAATTTACATTTAAATTTTTTTCTAATATTCTAATGAGGTAACAGAACATTAAAAACTCACCCAACTGAATTCAGACCTTGCAGTTTTCCTTCATGAAAGTTGCTACTGCTTTCTCTGGCTGACCATATAATAATGTCCTGGAGCAGGAAAGCTTATAGGGAGAGGCAGGGGACACAGGGACTGACTGGAGGAGGAAGGAAGGGAGGGAGGACAAAAGGGAATGATGGAGTATCTGAAAGGACAGGAAAAGTGAGAGAGAAAACTTGGGGAAAAAAATGAAAGACCCTGGATTAACATTGGGATTTGATCAAGGACGATGGGGAAGAATTTCAGGACAGTGGTGGAGATTGATGGGGGAGAAGGATTAGGTTTGAGCCTGGGGAGAAGAACTGTGGGAAATAAAAAGGAATATTTTAACACAGGATGAAGGGGTCTTATACGAATAAAAGGATGAACTTACAGTTAGGACTGGGGTTATAAGATAAAAGAACAGGAGGGTGGGGGGAAAGATAAAAATCCTGGGGCACAAAGGTTTTGGGGAAGAAGAAAAGGAATGGTCAAGGCAAGGTCTAGTGGGTACATGGAAGAGGTGAGAGAGAGAGGGGGGGATGCTACAAAGAAAGGGGAGGTATTTGGAAGGCGAAGGAGTGGTCACTGGAAGGGCAGCTGGAGGGAGGAGAGTGGGGGGCAGTGCAGGCAGTGGTTTCTTCATGCAGCAGCAGGGGCTGCCATGAGAAGATGCTGAGCATCCCCTGGGGGCTGGGGTCCCTACAAGGCTTCTACAAACACTGGTTATCTCAAATAAGGCAGCTAGCATAAGGAGTCAAAGCAAAGGAGCAGAGGCAATGAGCGAGCCAGGTAGGGGCTGTGCTGGAGTGAAAGGAAAACAAAACAAGACCCCAACCCACTTCAGGAAATTCAGCTGCTACTCACAACTCATCCTGCCCAAGCGAATCAACCTGACTCCAGCACAGCATCATGAGAATGCATGGAGACACAAAGCTTGCAGGGAGAGTTTCTAAAGTAAAAGAGCCAAGAAGGGGGAAAAAAATAGGGAACCAAGGGGGAGAAGGGAAAAAGAAGAAATGGATGTTGAATTTAGAAGACGAGGACTGGGAAAATCCAGGCATCTGGACGGATGAGCTTTGGTTTTGACCAGAGCAGGAATAACCACAAAACCAAAAATACCTTATGTTTACAGAGTTCCCAGTCCAAAGGATTCCAATTATTTTAATAGATAAAAACCTCATTAAATCTTGTCCCTTTCCTCTAAAGTGGGAAGAGGGACTTGCTGCTTGTCCAAGTATAAACCAAGAAGAATAAAGCCAAAGCAAACAAGAAAAGAAAAAGGGAAAGTGCTGAGTGAGACGACTAGCTCCGATGGTGGCTGAGGTGAGGGGCACCCAGGAGCCTCTCACTCTCCTGGCATGGAGCCAGGAATCGGGAGGTGACCCTTGACAAGTCCTAGTAGGGCCAGGTAACAGCAGTATAAGTCTTTAAGCTGCACTACTTCAGGGACTGCCCCCAGTCGTGCTCTCTGGAAAGCCTTTCCGCTAAAACATCACCTTTCCCATTGATTAAAAGGAACGGAGAGAAGGGTGAGGGAAGGGGGAAACTCTGCTCAGTATGTACTGTGCTTTTTTTTTTTCTGTCCCTCTTGTTGTTTGTCCTTTGTTCTTGAAGTGGACCATGATATCAGGGAGGTGCTGCCGTGATATGTGAGTGAACTGGATGTAAATGGGGGTGGGGGGGGTGGGGAGGGAGAGAGAAGGCTGGGCAAGGTCACTTGCCTCACTTTCCCTCTGAGCCATCTGGGTCCAGTGGCCAGACATAGGTCAGGATGACTAGAGATGATCACATGTGAGTCCAGATATGGACCAAGACAAGTGGAGGTGGCCCTGGCTGCAGTGGAGACCACGGCCTTCTTAAGCTAAGGTCTACAAGGGATCTCAGTCTTACTGAAGCTGCACTTCGGGGATTAAGGCTGGGTAGCCACTGAGGCAAAGAATCTCCTCTTTCTCCTAGGCCCAAAAAAGGAAAGAATCTACATAAATAAGAAATGAATGAATGAATGAATGAATGAGGGGAAAGTGAGGCAGGTGACCCGCCCAGCCCTCCCTCCCTTAAGTCCAATTCACGTGCATTCAAAGCATCACCTTCCTGACATCATGGTCCTCTTCGAGAAAGAAGCACAAACAACCCCTCTGAGTATTCCTCTTCCCCTGAGCCCAAACATCCCTCAAACAACCCAAAACAACCTGATGGGAAATTTTAATTACAGCTGGCTTTGAATAAATATGAACGTGTTATCCCTGCTATTGAGTCCTATTGAGATAGGACTGCTATAAATCTCGCTCATTTCCCGAAAACTTTGATAACATTCAATAAATTGTGATCAGCAATTTCAATGAAGAGGAGGCCAAAATTCCACGACAAGTGTTAGACTAAACATCTTAGGCTTTGTTTGAAACACAGACACTTTCTGGAGCAGAACTAGGGTTAGTAAGCATCCAGGAGCTGTCTCAAGCAAGTCTTCTCAAAATGATTTGCTGAAGTAAGCTACCCTGATTCAGGCACGGCAACCCTTACGCTACCTGTATTTAAGCAAAGTTAGGGGTAAAAGAAATACAGGCAGGACCACAGCCCATCGTGGGGCCTTGGTGATTCCCCTACCACGCCACCCTCCCCACTCCAGGGGTCAAGTGCGAGCTCACCTCTCGCCCAGACCTCTCTCCCCTCCTACTCTGCCTACATTGATCATCTGCCTGCTGCCACCTCCATCTGGGGAAAGGAGAAAGACCACTATCAGCTGCCTTCAACACATTTTATTGTGGGATACCGCAGATAACTGAGTTAAAGGCTTTTAAGGGATCCATGAATTTGGATGGGGAAAAATACTTCTTCAATCTTAATTGGTTTAGCTGTTAAATGGACAACTTTCACTATCAGTGGTTTTCTTTGTAATCTTATGTATTTTATTTTATACATGTGAAAACATTCTGAGAAGAACTTGATCAGACTGTCAAAGAGACCCAACACACAAAAACAGTTAAGAAGCTCTGGAGTAAGTGATCTCTAAAGTCCCTGCTGGTCCTAAAAGTCTATGCATCCAACAGCATAGCAACATCCTCAAATCCAGATTTCTGCCTAAAGACTGTGGATACATTTTCAAAGTTGGGCACTTTAATACTAGCATTTCAGGTCATTAGCATATTTTATTTAGCTCTAACACATTTCCTTTTATTTGAGACAAGTCTAAGACTACCAAGAAAAGCTTATTACTATGAATAGGTGACAAAAATTCTTCTTAGCCAGAAACCAAACCATAGAGACCTCCCTTGGATAGAGTTGACAGTCAAAACAAGAGCCAACAAAGGATTATGATGACTGTGGGAAGCCAGAATTTAGTTAAAACATATGCAATTAATGAAGACATTATCTTATTGCTCCAGAATTAATCTGGAATATAAAAATCAAATTGTTCAAAACTGTTATTGTTTTTTTTAAACAAATTGATTATTGAAAAATTTTAAATATGTTTGCATAAGCTAAGGGAACTTTTTAAGTAAGCCTTCAAAATGGGTGATTGTAGACATATTTTACTTCTTAGTGACCTAATGCATCATAATTATTAATAATCCATAAGGTCATTCTATTACTTACAATAATAGACCTTTCATGATTATGAAAAACAATGAAAAGTTATTTTCAATGGTGTTTTTAAGCCTATTGAAAACCTGATGAAATGAATTTCTGCTTAAACTAAAATGACTACTCCCCACCCCACCCCCCCAAAAAAACAATAGACAGTATAAACCTAGAAAGAAAAAATAATGTTTTAAATGCCAAGTCACCCACTCCTTCTCACATTTCCCAAAATCAAAGAAAAATCACTTTCATAGGTACATAATAAAAGAGATCTACAAGAAATTAGGCCAGTGGATAATCATCACTTACAAGAATACATCCACTTACCAACCATGGCGCTAACTTCCCCGGCCATCAGTGTCTCCACTGTATCATTGTACAGGTTCACATCAATGATACCTTTTCGAATAGTCTCTCCTACTTTTGCTCCTAACAATACTGAGCCTGTTGTTTCAAATATTGATGCCAAAATGCAAGCCTGCTTCAAGCTCACCACGCCAGAGCCCACCGCTGTACCAAAGGAATTGGCCACATCATTTGCACCAACAGAAAACGCCAAGATAAAGGCTATGATAAAGCCCAAAATGACCATCCACAAGTAATCATCCATAGCCATTTTTGCAAGTAGACTGCAGGAATTTTTCCTTTGTAGAAATAATTAAATAAGCCAAGCTTGAGGTTTTGTAAAAACCCTGTAAGGTAGAGTTCTTGTAAACAGAGATTTTTCTCTGGAAAGTGCTGGGTAGTGTTCGAGCTTGAGCAAACTGCTAACTGCTGGTTCTCAAACTATTGTCTGTACAGTTTGTTTGGTTGTGTTCAGTCAGCAGTAAAACACATTCCATATTTTTCTCTGAGACTGGAAATGCTGTGATATCCCCTCCTGTAACAGAAAGAGAAGCAAAGAAATCAATTACCCTCAGCAACCTGTAACAATCTGTTCTTTCAGAAATAAATGTTTTAAGCCTACTAATGGGATCTAACTTGGCATGTGACACTTTGAACCATAGTGCAATTCAAGTAAGATTATAATTAGGTCAATACAAAAAGAAACACTAGCTTTTAATGGGATCATCGATGCCTAGATCACACATTGTTACCATATTTTGGAATGGAAAGCTTTAATATATTGAGATTTTAATTTTGCAATTATAAAGATATAAATATAAGTTATCATTGTTCTGAGAAATGAATAGCTATCTCCAAAAGACAAGAAGATAAAGTAGGACTTCAACAAAAGCAAACTTTTCTAAAATGAAAATTTGCAAAGATTGGCAAACTACAGTGGGAGGGGGGAAAGAGTGGGGTAAACATGAACCTCTGCCCACAACCTAAGAATGAGTTTTAATTTATACTAAAATTTTATTTTAAAATGTAACAACTATTCTTAGCTCATGGGCCTTACAAAAAACAGACAGCAGACCTGCCAACACCTGTTCAAGAGCACCATAATCACAATGTACTTATAGATAAACACACACACACACACACACACACACACACACACACACACACACACACAAAATATATTTGCTATGCAGTGTGAAGATGAGGAAAGGAGCATGTCTTAAAATTAAACAAATGGCAATATAATCATAAACACTTCAAGTGGAAATTTACTTATCTATTTCTCTGCTCACTCATTTATTTATTTATTACTAGATGAAGGACCAGATTTATCATTTGAGTAGTTTGTTCTAATGGGTTATAAAGAAGAGAATTTTGATATATGGTCAAAGAATATGAACAGATATTTTCTAGAAGAAGAAATCTATTGTCATATGAAAAATACTCTAAATCACAATGAATAGAGAAATGAAAATTAATACAATTCTGAGGTACCACCTTACATCTGTCAGACTGGTCAATATGATAAAAAAGAAAAACAACAAATGTTGGAGGGAATATAGAAAAACCAGGACATTCACAGACTGATAGCAGAATTGTAAGTTGATTTGACTGTTCTGGAGAGCAATTTGGAATGATGCACAAAGGCCTATAAAACTGTGTATACTCTTAACCCTGCAATATTACTACTACATCTGTATCCCAAAGAAATGAAACAAAAAAGAAAAAGCCCTATGTGCATGTAAATCTTTATACAGTCCTTTCTGTAGCAGCAAAGAACTAGAAATTAAGGGGATAGTCATCAATTAGGGAAAAACTGAATTAAGTTGTACACGATTGTAATGAAATACTATTGTGCTATAAGAAATGGTAAGCAGATAGATTTATATGAACTGATGCAAAGTGAAGTGAGCAGAACCAGGAAAACATTGTGCATAGTAATAGCCGTACTATATGATGATCAACTGTGAGTGATTCATTCTCAGCAATACAAAGATGTGACAATCCTGAAGGATTTATAATGAGAAATGCTATTCATCTCTAAAGAAAGAACTGATGAAGTCTGAAAACAGATAAAAGTATATAATCTTTCTTTTTATTGGGTTGTTTGGGGTTTTTTTTTTGCAACATGTTTAATATGGAAATGTGCTTAATACCATATGTACATGTATAATACATATATGGTATATATACATGTACATGTATAATCTACATCAAAGTGTGATTTCTCAGAGAGGGAGAAAGGGAAGAAGGGAAGAAACATGGAACTCAAAAAAATTTTAAGTGATTATTAAAATTGTTTTTAAAAGTAATTGAGAAAAAACATTCTAAAAGACAATACGAGTGTTATAGAGCACTGTATTTACAGGAAGAAGACTTGTCGAGTGCTAGCTGTTCAATCATGTCAAATCATTAAGGCTTTCTGAATGAAAGTTTCCTCATTTGCACAATAGAGATAATAATATATGTCTTAATTTTCTCACACAGCTTCTGTGAAGATCAAATGAAATAATGTTTATGAGAATACTTTATAAATTCTAAAATTCTATAAAATGCAAGTTTTTACGATCTGTGTATTTTCTGTATTATACTTAACAAAGTAACATATAGAGAGTATTACATAATGATGAAGATGATGGTTTTGCAAAAAGCTTTACAAATTCACTGTATACATTCTATTTATTGAGTACCTATTCTATGCAAGGCACTCTGGAGGGACTATAGGGATTATAAAGAAATAGGTGCAAATCATGTTATGTTGATAAATATATTGTCAATGCAATTCTGCAGGTCCTAAAATTTTTCTAATATCTTATACTCTTAAAATAGGCAGAGACCTCACAGACCAATCCATATCCCTTCTAGAACATGAGAACAAGCCTGGCCAGGCAGCCTATACTACCACACCTGTTGAAAAGAAAACCAATACTTATTTCCTGAAGTAGTCCACTCCACTTTGTTACAAAGTTAATTGGTACAAAGTGTTTTCTTATTACCAAACCAACCTCTTCTAGTTCTGAGCCCAAGGTAAAAAAGGCTACTTCATCTCCCATAAGATGGGTTTCAAATATTAAAATATATTCAAAGACAATTGTTATGTACCTAGAAAGTGTTTTTAGGAGGCAGCTGGATAGCCCAGTGGACAAGTGCTGGGCCTGGGTGTTCAGGGACGCCCAAATACAGTCGCTATCACCGCCTAGTGATCCTGGGCAAGTCACTTAAGCTCTGCTTGCAGGAGTCCCTTGGAGAAGTAAATGGCAAAGCACTGCAGCATCTTTGCCAAGAAAACCTCCCAGACAGCATGGGCTTAGGAAGAGTCTTCTCTAGGCTCTCTGTACTCCTGTCACTTTGGTGTGATCCTCACACGGCCCATCCTGTTTGCCCTCCTCCAGCGATTCTCAGCATTATCCAGGTTACTCCTAAAACGTGTCACTTAGAACTGAACGTGCTCCAAAAGCAGCTGAAGGGCAGAATACAGTGGGATGATCACTTTCCTGGTTCGAGGCCCTCTGTCTTAGTGAAACCAGAGGGAGCATTCCTTTTCTGGCTGCTATACGTGGCAAGCCACCAGACTTCATCCACTAAAACCCCTAAAGGGTTTTTTGCTTTGTTTTGTTTTTTAAGGCAAACTGCTCTCTAGTTATGCCTTCTCCATATTGCACTTATTAAATGGATTTTTTGCACCTCAACTTTGTATTTATTCCTATGAGATTTCATTTTGTGGAGTCTGCTCAGTGTTTTAGAAAACTGGCCCACAGCAACAGCAGGGCTAATGGCTTGCTAGCTACCACCCCCAACATTCACAAATGTGCGCCCAAACACCAACACCCAGAAAAGTGAGCAAGATTCCAAAAAGTGACATTCGTATAAAGTTCATTTAAGTCTGGTGAGACACTTCATACACCTTATCTCATTTGGTTGCTGATCTCTGCTGCTCTGCAGCTATTCTTCCAGGAAACCAAAACTTTTTCACACTAACCCACCCAGAACAAATCCTATCACACATCCTCATTCTCATCCTCTAGGACTGGGTGGGAAAGACACCTGAATTTCTATTGCTCTCATTTTTGGGTAGAAGTAAGAATGTTTCCTTGTAGTATATAATGCAGTCTATTTCCCCATATGGTTATGGATAAATGAGCTAAAATATATTTCTCCCAGACAACAAGACTTCTTTGCTTTCCTTGCCTGATCTTATCAAAAAAACACAGAAGATTCCTTCTTGGCAACAGTAGCTAACTAATACAGAAAGTATTGTCTAACGGACTTTTATGATTCAAAATACTGATCTGAGTATATTGCGTTTGAGTTAATTATATACTCTTTCACTATTTCACTAAAAATGCCAATTTCAAGTACTTGGAAATAGAAACTATCCTGAAACCTGCCTTAACTACCTTCAAACATCACACATACATATGTGGTCTGTACACAATTTTGTGATGCTGGAAATGGCAGGTCTACAGAAGAAGCCATAATCTTGGAGGGAGACGGGGAAGGTGAAGAACAGACCAGAAGGAGAAGCAATAGAGCCTAGAGTGAAATAGGGTTAAGGAAGTTACAGGGTGATAGGAGAAGGCTACTTCTGATACTCTGTTATTGGGGATGAAGCTACTGCTAGTACCTATCTCAAAGTGTGTAAAATCTGAAAACATTATAGAAATATCAGTTATTATTATCAATCCTGGAGAACAGAATCCAAAGGGAGGCTGAATCTCTGAACAAAACAAGGACAGCCACAAAAAATTCCCGAAGGATGAAATGGAAAGGGATCTTCATTTGTTCAGAGCCCTATAAGATGGAAATGAAGTGTTAGAAGCAGCTTTCCAAGGACAGGGCAATCCCTGACCTGTGTTACATGTGGTGTATATTCCCTCTACTTCTTTATCAGAAGAGCTTTTGGATGTTTTCAAAGTGCTGCTTCTCAGATCAGGAGATGTCTCACAGCCCCAGCCCTTCTAATTCTCTTCAGCTGTTTCCTCTCCACTAAATCACATGTTCCTTGTTATTCCCGAAGCAGTAGCTCATATTTACCCTGTAAGAATAACTGTAAGGTTTATTTTTGGTTAAGTACTATTATAGAAATTAAGGACAGGCCCACTTCTTTGCAGAGTCCCGTTGGAGTCCATGGATATGGAGCATTGGTGTAGTTTTGAGAATCTTGGGTCACACTTCCACAACACATTAAGGCACTGGAACAGGTCTTTAAGAAAAAGGGGGGAAAATGCATATACTCTTGCCATTCTTAACACTGCCTGTTAAAGAAGAGCACAAAAAACCTACTATCCTCATGATACTTGTGTTTTTTTCCAACTTATTGATTAGTTTTACTAATTTTTTCTATCTTTTCTTTTAAAATTTTTTTTTCTTTTATGGCTCTTTGGGAGGAGTTATGGGGAAACATATGGGGGAAATCTGCGTGATATAAAAGCAAAATATAACAATCAAAATCTATTTTTAAAAAGGAAGCAGAAACTATTTGAGTAATAAAACATTCTACAGTGGGGATTGGGGGGAAGAGGGAAGAGAGAAGGAAGAAAGGGGGGAGACAAAGGGAGAGGGGGAGAGAAAGGGGAAAAGAGAAAGAATCAGACAGAGAGAATGCATAACTATCATAAGTGGATAGGTTTTTTGTGCTCTAAAAGGCAGTGTTATAAATGGCAAGCCTACATGCATTTTCCCTTTTTCTAATGACCTTCTCCAATGCCTTATTGTGCTGTGGAAGTGACCCAAGGTTCTCAAAGCTACACCAATGAAGTGCCAGCATTGGCAAAATCTACCAGTCAGGAAAGAATATGAGTAGCTCCCCCCAACCCCAACAGATTAGATCACTGACATTTCAAAGATCAACCTAGCTTAAAGGAAGAGAGGCTCATGACAGAGACTTGGCCACCACAGATGATTTTTTTTTTTTTTTTGGCAGCTCATGAAGATATCTACTAAGCATAGAAGAGTAGTGACCTGTATCACTGGAGGAAGTACCCATTGTGAGATCATTATCTTTGCACTAGAATAATAGTTAACATTTATATAATACTTTTATGGTTTGCAAAGAGCTTCACATGCAATGTCCCATTTGATCCTTATGACAGTCTTAGGACACAGGTACTAAAGTTATTACAGAAGTGGGAAATGAAGTTCAGATAGGCTAAATGATCTTCTTATGGTCACACATAGTAAATATTGAGACAGAATTTTATTTCAAGACTCCAAGTCCAACACTCTTTTCCATATAAAAAGCTGAATTAATAATAATGTAAAAGCTTGGCCCCCAAAAAAGTCTTGAGAAGAAATTCTATGTGTAATTATGAAATACAAAAAAAGTTATATAACTATTCAAAAACTTTTTATGTCCCTCTGTGTGCAGGGACATTGGATGTTGAAAGAGAGACAAAATTTACTTAAGATATGATCCTTTCCTTTATCAACTTCAAATTATCTAGAAGAAATCTAGAAGGATGAGAGAGCATAAATATAGTTATGTTTAATACAAAATATTAAATGGTTAGTGAATTAGAAAGATGCAAAGCAAAAGGTGAAATGAGTTCTGTTGAGAAAGATATTATTATCAATGAGAAAAAAATTATGAAAGATTTCATGAAGGTGGCCCTGAATTGGTCTTAGAATGAAGGAAAGGAAGAAAGGAAAGAAACAAGTACTTATTGTCAACTTTATGCCAGGAACTGTGCTAAGCATTTTGTGAATAGTATTTCATTTGAACCTCATAACAACCCTGGGAGGTGGGTGCTGTTGTTATTCCCATTTTACAGGTAAAGAGACTGAGGCAAAGTGACTTGTTCAAGGGAAGATAGCTAGTAAATGTCTGAGGTCACATTTGAACTCAGGTTCTCCTGACTTCAGTCCTGGTACTCTATCCCCTGCACCACCTAACTAGCATCAGCAGATCTTAAAGGATGGGTAAGACTTCAGGAATTTGTTGAATTCCAGATTTATCCCTTTGTTTATCTTTCTGTTAACTATAACCAAATCTGAGAGAAGGACAAAGTCTCCTATGATTATTGTGTTACTTTTCTTCTTGTAATTCAGTTAACTTTTCTCTCTATGAATTTAGAAGCTAGGACAATTGGAACCATGCGTACCAGATACGAACCAACTGCCAATGAACTGCGACTCATAGGGCAGACAAGCCAGCCTAGCTGAAGAAGCAAGGCACCCAAGAGAAACAAAAGACAGCAGGTGCCAGGCGAAACACCCACCATTCGACCAACATCTCCCCTCAGGCCCTGATGGAGCCAGCCTAGCACTCTGAACCTAAGAGACTTGGAATAGCAGTCTCCCCCATCCTAAAACTACAAAATCTGCTTCCTGTTTGTCTCCTGCATAATCATAAAGGGAAGAAATTATTGTCATGAGGGGGCCTATTTTCCTCACTACCACTAGCAACAGCTACTGACCAATTTCAAGGCAGAGAAGCTCAATGGGCCTGGGAATGGCCACACTCCTACTGCACTAAACTTCCTTTAACTAGTTCTCAAGGTCTTCATCTGGGGTAGTGACTCCTATGGAGAAGGGGCCAGCTTCCTGTACCAACTGCCACCCAAAGGGCAGGAAAGTTAGTGTAACTGAAGCAATACCCCCCCAGGGGAGTATTTTCCCCCCAGGGAAAGAGAGCAGGTGATAGATGCCGGGCCACCCTGTGACTGACTACCATCTCACCTCAGACCCTGCAGGCCCTTGAACTGAAGAGTCCTCCCGACCAGCCCCCTCAGTTGTCATCCTGAGGAGTCACCCTGGCCTGCTCCTGTAGCCCCAGGGAAGAACGCACTTGTCCCCAAAGTCACTGGCAAATGGCAATGGGTCAGCATCAGAAACTGATAAGGGTTTCATCAATGCAAGTGACATTCAGTTAGAGGTGTTATGTGCTGAGCTTATGCACTGAGAGATATGAGACCTTCTCATTTTGCAGCTGAAATTTCCCATATGGATTCTCTACCGCTATAGGCTATGAACTTCTTGAGAGCAAGGAATGTCTTAATTTTACATTTATATTTCCATTTCATTCATATACAGTTATTAATGATAATAGAATTGTCATCTTTGGCTTCTTTTAGCATAATGTAATTTCCTTGTTTATCGTACCTATATTGTGAATTTTGTTGTTTGTCTATCTGTGTGGTTGCAATTACTATTTTTTGATCCACCTAAGGCATAGTAAATTTTACTGCAGTCTAAGACATGTGAAGAAATTCCATTGCAAAGGCAAGGGGACATCACAAGCATAATTACGAAGGCATGGCAAAAACCTAATAAAGACAACAATTGGGTGGCACAGTAGTCCAAGTTTTTCTGAAACATAAAGAATATGAAAGAGATAAACCAGATAATGCTGGGAAGTGAGGGTGGCACCAGAGCACGAAAGACTTGGATACTAGGCAAAGAAGTCTGAATTGTACTTGGGAAGCAGTAAGAATGCTGGGAAGGAACATGAATTAGGTCTCTGCATAAAGATTAAGCTATCATCCACATAAAGTATGGGCTGAAGGGAAAAGAGAGTGGAAGTGGCGATCTAAGTCAGCTGGTTATTTGGATACCCAAACGGGAATCAATGAGGTCCTGTGCCAGGTCCTGAGAATGGAGAAAATAGAGAAGAAACAGATGGAAGGTTACAGAGGTGGAGTCAGCAAAGTTTGATAAGTAACTACTACCAGAAGGCATAAAAAAGACTCAAAAAGGTGGCAGGATTCTTGAAAGCAGAGAACAAAATGCAGGCTTCTTCTGGGTGTATCCCTCACACCAAGGAGTCCTTAACCAATTATGGAGATTAGGTGAATGGTGGGACTTCAGATGAAAACTGAAATCACCAGGGGACGGGGAAAGGGAATAGCTCTCTTTGGCCCAGCTGAGTTGAAGGTAGCATGATGGGAACTAGAAGAAGCATCTGGGGATGCTAAGAAGGAAGGGTGATGGCCTTCTTTTCTGGGCCTTAAGAGTAACAGGAGATAAATAGGAAGAGTTTTAAGGAAGCTCAGAGAGCTCATGCTGTACAGAATCAAACTTTTCAGGGACAGGAGGGGCTAAGTAACCCAGGGCAATGAAGGATTTGAAAAAAGGAAAATGTTTGGAGGAGCCGCTGTGGGGAATGAGATAAGCAGTCATTTATGTTACTGAAGAGCAGGGTGGGCCCAGAGGCCCCACCTTCAGACTTCGGGGGGCTACCTGGAGGAACTGAGAGGTAAGGCAAGGATGCTCTGTCCCAGCAGAGAGGTGGCAAGAGGGACAGTGCTATTTCCTCCACAGACCAGCAGGCTGAAATCACTTCAGAGAAGATGTTTGCACTTTTGGCAAGAAGAGAAATTCATTTTTACAAAGATCCCATTCGGAAGTGTCATTATAAAATCCTGGTTATGGGGCTCTGATATGTGCTAGAGGTTCTTGGAACCTTTGGCCTACCAAGCTGGAGAGACAACTGGATAATGGATTAGGATATTGTGCAAAATGGAGTGCTAAATTCTTCATATATTAAAACAAGAGTCTCATGGAGGTTTGGGCAAAGAAAGTTTGAAGACAATGAATGCTTAAAGTACGATAAAATGGTCACCTTCATACTTACTAATTCTAATCCAGAAAGTAGATCCAGGCTATTGCTAGGACTGTATCTCTCATAGTCATTACTTTATCTGATGTGTAAAGGAATACCATATTCCTTTTTATTTGTTCCAGATTATCAACCAGATTGATATTCAGTTTATTAGTCTAGTATTCCAAAATCTGGCAAACAAGAATAGCATCTAAAAATAATATATTTAATTTATAATAATATAATTAATTTAAGATGTTTAATTTTCCTTTTCTATAGTCCCAATTTGCTAGTCTATTGACATATAGACTCTACCCTTTTGTTCATTTTATGTGTTCTTTTTTAAAAAATATTTTATTTTCCTTCCAATCACATGTAAAGATAGTTTTTAACATTTAGGTTTTTTTTTAAGTTAGCATTTACATAATGCACTGAAGTTTCACAAATATCAAATCATTTTATACTCCAACTACCCTGGAAGATAGGTGTCTTTATTACCCTCATTTTAAAAATGGAGATATTGCTCATATACAGACTCCAAAATGTCCCTGTGTATGAAGCCTTGCTTCTTAATGAAAATTATTCTTAGCTTATCTGCCATACATATGACAAAAGTAGCTTTTGCTTCTCTCTAACAGAAGAATATTTCTCTATACAATGATGACTGTTGTTCTATATTTGTTATTCTTAAGGCTTTTGTGGTTATTCTGAAAAAGGTCAGTCATACCGGAACCAAAAATCAGACTGTCACCTTATTGGCTAAAAAGGACCCAGTATACGTATTTTTTATGGGAATGACGATATGATAAATTTTCACGTTCCAAATCAAATTTAGTTATCTAAGAGAAGTGAAATTTGAATGGAGAATAACAAGGAAATATCAAAAGTACATATTCCAATGCTATATAATATAAGGGGAAACATTTTAAGAGTTAGAAATTGCATATTCTGCTGATCTAATATTGGATAAGAGTTTATTTACAGATAATAGTAGAATAAGTATCTTTTGCCCAACAAATCAAAGGAAAAATGAAAAAATACTAGCAGTTACTTCCCTCTTTCATGCAAATAAATAAAATCTAGTATAAAAACGAGAAAACAAAAGATACCCTTTCAAGTCTTTTATACTCTGCATATTCCAAATACATATATTACTTGGACTACTACAAGTTTTTAGGATTTACAAGAAACAACGCACAACAAAATCACAGAGCAGTGGAATTTTAAAGATGAAAGGAAGTTCAGAAGCCATCTAAATCTAACTCTTATTTTAAAGACAAGGAAACTGAAGCCCAGAGAGATTAAAGCCATTACTAATTGCTTCACAAATTGCATAAATTGCAGATCATCACATAATGAGCACAATTTAGATGATTTTTCCCTAAAGCCATTATCTAGTTGGAAAAAACTAATGGTGCTAGCAAACAAGCAAAAAAAAAAAAAAACACCCCAAAACACAAGTAGAAATAAGTTAACATTGATCATACTTTCTTAAGAGTACTGTTTCCAGTGCGAGGAGGAGAAAGAGATGAAAAGGCAATAGTCCAAAAGACCCTGGCACCCTGTTAGTATTTAAGGGCTTGAGTAGGAGAGGAAAGGAAGTGCTTGAAAAAAACTAGTTTCCCCAACTCTGTAGTCCTGAACTTTGCTGCAGTGGGGAGTAAGAAACCCCTCAATGTTTCTGATGGTGATCTCAGCAAACTGCAATATTGATGCTCAGAGAGAAAAGGAAGAGGGCCAGTATGGTCCAGGAGAATGAATACTGGGTTTGGATTCAGAGGTTTTAAATTTTGGATTTTCTCCTGACCTTTGGAGTCATTTCACCACTGAGTCTGGTTGAAGTTCGACTACATCAACTTCAAGATTCCTTCCAGCTCTAAATTCTGTGATGCTATGATTAAATAAAGTAAAATGAGCAGAGTTAGAATAATTTAACCAAAAGAAAAAAGCAAAGAGAGGTGGCAAGTGAAAAGCTAAGTTCTGATAGGTTTTAGGTCAAAAGAACAGTGAGTGCATCCATAGAATGGTCTACCTTAGGAGGTAGTGACCTGGATGAACATTTCTCATGAAGATTATAAAAGCGTTGTCTGTAAACTGTATGAAGCAGGTCCAGATGGCCTTTAAAGTTCTCCTTTGTACCTTGAGGGGTTTTTATGAGTCAAAAGGAGGCTCAATCCTAAGAATCTTTTCTTTTTGTTGGGGAAGGGGAGATGTACATTTCTGCTAAAGCTCTCCCTATTTTCTTTCCCTATATGTCCATGTATCTAGGAGTGAACTCCTAAAGGACAGCCAAGGAACCAAGTACAGATAACCATCTTGCATAATTCGCCCGTGGGCAGGAGCTTTGGACAGATCTCTGAAAATTTCTTTGCATTTTTTTTTTCTGTTTTGCATTTCTGGGCAAACATATTTCACTTTCTAATATAATAATAATGTTTTTTTTCTGTTTTCACTGTCCAGACTGACATTTCCTTAAATTATTGGTTACATCTTTTTTTGTAAACGGGTGAAGATTTTCCTTGAGCCAGTCACTTTACACATATAAACACATTTCTATTGCCCAACACTGTGACAGAACTCTGATAGTAGGTATACTGTCTCCTCAGATTACTTGTTCTAATCCCATGCTCTAGAAGTTGGGCTGTTCGGCGGAGTTCCAAGAGCTATATTGGGGAAATATTTTGGTCTCAACCACTATTTTAAAAAAGAACTAAACTGTTCTGTACATAAATAGATATCTTTATCCTCACCTGCCTCTTTATTTGCTAACTATAATAAAAATCCCTCTCCCCAAATCTGAACACTATTTATAAAAATCTGATGTTTTATATAACGCTAGTATAAATGGAAAGGTTACCGAATGAAAGTTTTTATCTTAACCATTTTCATGTTTTGCTATCCAATACTGTATTTTTTTGTCCTCATTCCATGAATTCTTAAGCAGCTGTTTTTAGGCAATGACCCAAACAAGACAGAGAAGAAATAGTTATTAAATTGACTTGGCCAGCCTCTTCTTGCTATATGTTCAAGTCTACTAAAAACTGGACCAGAAGTCAAGAAACTAGACTTACTTTAATCATTGATCTGCCAAATCAACCATATAGAATTATCTTTTATCTGTGGATTCACTAAAATTTTCATCTGATGTAAAATTTTCAACTTAGCAGTTTCCTTCACTCCCATTATCAATATCTCTACTTTTCTATGTTCATCCTTACAATTATTCCCCTTTTACTAGAATGAGAGACTACAAACTTTAGAGAGATTATAAACTAGTCTTATCTCACAAATTTCTATGAACGTCTAACCAAATTCAAATCAAATATTATTGGATTTTTAAAATCCATTTAAATTTTTTCTTGGTTCTAAGAAAATTTAATGGCTATGATAAATGATCTTGGATAAATTATTTTACTCTCTGGAGCTAAGAATCTAAAAACTTCATATCTATTTCCTAGAAATTTTAGAAGGAGGAAACAGTTTACTTCATTTGCTTTGATTTTTTTGGGGGGGTACATTTTATAAATATGTGATTTCGTTTTGTTTTTTTAAGGCTGTAGGGCAAAAAAAAATAACTGAATACTACAGTATTATTCTGTCATGGCAAGAAATGGTGCTTTCTCATATAATAGAAGCAATTATTAATTCTCTTTGTGGGTGGATATTTGGGGAACAAGTAAAAGAATAAATCACAGAATATCAGCGTTGGAAGCAATCATCTCTAGTCGGACTCATACAAGTACAAGAACCCATTGTAGAATATTTGGGATAAAGGATCATCCAGACTTTCTGTAGAGACCTCCAATTAGGGGTAATGCACAACTTCCCAAAACAGCTCCAACTGTTAAGATATTCATCCTTATAATAAATCCAAATATGCCTCTTTGCAATTCCTGCCCATAGTTTTGCCATCTGGGGCCAAACAAAGCAAACTGAATCTTCTACAAAACAGTTCTTCAAATGTGAAAATCAAACTATACAACAATTATAAGAGAATGATAAATTATACCTTTCATAACTATCATAACTGGCTACAGAGCAGAGATTATAATAAAAGATAGAGGATTCTGATTACTGGAGAGGGCAAAGTTTTTTCTACACAAAAATCGACACAGCTAAAACAATTTAGTTAAAACCGCTGTCTGCTTTATCTACCCGCCTCAGAATACAATATTGTTTAAATGACTTACTTGTAAAAGTGTCTGTCTTTAGAGTCTGTAAAAAATCCAAATTTTGGATCTGCTTAATTAAGATCTTCTTTTGGTGCAGGGAATCTCTTGTGAATCATTCCTCTTCAGGTAAAAACTTTGTATCTTTTTAATCATCATAGGCAAGTCTCCCAGAGCCTGGAGATGCCATGACCTAGTAATTAGAGGAACACAGAAGAGAAGTCAATAGAAGTAAAGACAGCAAGAATTAAGGATGAGAATAAGAGTGACAGAGCTGGAAGTGCAATCCTCTAAATCTCCATTCTCTGGACACAATCTACACTTCTTTACTGCCCAGAACTGTATCAGATTCCAGCTAGGGGCAATACCCCCTGCCTAGGTACACAAGAACACGCCACTCTGATACAGCAAGCTGGTTCAGATGGTGACAGCACATCCCAGCAATTTTCCCTCTGCTGCTCCAGCTGCCATTTCAATTTCAAATCAAAGCCTACAGCATGAGTCCTTGTTTTTAAAATTATTATAAAAGATGATATCATCTCCTAAGCTCTTACCCCACTGTACTAACAACACTCACAACATACTCTCTAACTTTTCTAATCCAAGGTGAAAGATGATAAAGAAGATCCACTTAATCCAAAATTCTAATCTCAAGGCCATCTTTTTTTCTCATTTTTTTCTTCCCTTTCTTACATTTTAATTCTATAAAATCTGAGGATGTTCTTATACCTTTAAGAAAAAATTGAATCAGTAAATTTCTTTTTCCATTTAGAAGGGAAGGAAATTTAAAAAAAAAATTTCAACTGGCAAAGAATTTTAATTCACTCAGTTTTAATCACTCTAATTATTCCCTCTAGATGTGGCATTCAATATGTCTGTGTTCATGCTGGGACCATGGAACTTTTTTGATTAAACTAAGTTGAAATTGCTTGGCTGAAGGAATAGGCTGAGGGAGCTACCCCAGTCCCACTAGGAGCACTGCCAGGTCAGAGTCTTTTTTGTCAAAGGCTTGAGATGCATTTTTCCAGTATCTCTGAACTTCCACAGAAGGTAAGATCTACCATATCCAGAGGTTGTTCATCTAACCCAAGATGAAACTCCTCTAGAGCTCTTACCCCAGATTTTACAGGGTAAAAAGGAAAGATGAGAGGTTGAGGAAAATTAGGTAAAACAGACGAGATAAGAGCTTGGGAGATTGAAGGGCTGCAAGATGAAAAGAACAGAGGGAAAATCAGCATCCTACTAGAGATGACCAAACTCCCGATGTAGTCCGCCAGGAGAACCCCAGCTTACAACCCAGAAATTCTTCCTTGCTTGGAGGATACATGCGAGGAAGCCACCCAAACTCAGCAAGGGAGCTCGGAATGTGCCAGCCCAGCCACCATGAGATGTTCCTCTTGTTCCTGAAAGCCACCACTGTAGTGAATAATCAAGTTTAAGGCCTCAGTGGTTGGCTTTGAATCAGTACAAAAAGCTGCCTTCATAGGTCCCCTGACAGCCTGAACCAAGGTCAAGCTTCCACACAGTGACACTTTAAATACTCATCCAACAGGATCCATGCTTCCCGGTAACAAAGAAGACTTAACAGACGGGACTTTTTGCGCAGGTTTCTAAGTCAACTGCCACTGGCACAAACAATATTCACCCAAAATAACTTTCCTGATTGGTGGGTGAGAGGTCATCTTGACAGCAAGAATTTATGGGGCAAGTAAACTTTCACACTCACAGGTCATATCATTTCTAGTAAACAATGGTGTTGTATACTTTGATACTACAGAGATTGGAACCTTAGAAATACCAGCTATTTCTGTTTCATATTTCATCACTGATAACTCTGTAAATATTCTCTTCGTGTTCGAATCTCAGGAGATTAGAACACAAAAAGTACTTGGAATCAATTCTGGATTTGGGAACACAATCCTTTGCCCGATTTAAAATTATTAGATATAATATCAAAATCAGGGCTTTAATCAGTCAATAAATATATATATATACATATATATGCATATATATATATTTTTAAATTCTAAACTTCAATGCCAAATAAAACTGGCATTTCTATATTAATAAAAAATGAGGGCTGCTTCATGAATTTACATGTTATCCTTACTCAGAGGCCATGCTATTTTCTGTATCATTCCACTTTTGGTATATGTACTGCAGAAGCGAGCACTTCAAAAACTTCAGTTTTTAAGAAACAGGCTGGATTCCCCCCCTTCTTTCACCAATTATGGGCACGTTTCCCAGCCTTTCCTCCTTTCACCATCCAAAAAAATATGGAGTCTGGCATGCGGACTAATTTAGGACAGATCAGAGGAGGTTTGGCACATGGGTCAGCAGTTAAAACAGCCCTTTGCAGGATGCCTCATCCATGCAAGAGCGCCGCTTCATCCCTAACTGCTGGCGCCTTGACTGATACAGAATCTCCCTTCTTGGGGCAGCGAGGTGGTCTCCTGGAGAGAGCTCGGGCCTGTAGTCAGGAACACCCAAATTCAAAGCCAGCCTCAGGCACTTCCGAGCTGACTGACTCTGGGAAAGTCTCGGAACCCTGTATCCCTCAGTTTCTCCCTCTATAAAATAAGTTGGAGAAGAAAATAACAAACCACTCTGGATTTCTGCCAAGAAAACCCCAAACAGGGTCCCCAAGAGTCAGATGTGATTGAAAAACGAATGAACAAGCACCCCACAGCAATCTTAAGTCCTGCTTCCAACAAGGAAGCTGGGCCCCCCTGCTCATATAGATCCCAAAGTGATGGACCAAAAAGTGTCACCTCCAAGGCCTTTCTGGCGAAAAATGTAAGGCTCCTGATTCTATCAGCCCCGATGCTGTGTCATCTAACCCGAGTAACCCAAAAAGCCTGTGCTCAGATTTTAAAGCACCACAGAAATGTCTGCTGTGATTGTTGCTGAAGTCAAGAGAGGTGGGTTCAAGTCACTGCTTTCACACTACAAACTGCTTCTCTGGCCCACGTTTTGCATCGGATGAGAAGATGTGAATAGATTTTGGCCTGGATTTCATACTTCTCTTTCCATGACCTTCTCTGTTCTACCAAACCTCGCTTCTTCCATCTTTCACTGGCTCTGTCTTGGGCACTATTACCTGTCCAGGCTCCCACAAACTTGTTGTCACTTGGGACTCCTCACTGTCCCATACTCTCCTCCAGGTCCCCTCCATCATTTGCCCGCCTCTCTGCCCCAAATCCAGCTTCCACTCAGAGGCCAGCATCACCCTTGTAAAAGCTTCCTCCCCTGCTCAAACGCTGGTGCTTCTTAACACTACTGAAAAGTCTACATTTATGTATTTATACTGTTCAAAATCAGCAGCATAACAAAACATGTATGTATGTATGTGTGTGTGTCTACACATACACACACACACACACACACACACACACACACACAATGGGAATAGGTGCTTATGCTCCATTTATTTGTTGCTAATAAGAAAAGTAATTTTAAAAAAGTCTGGAGGCCACTTTTCTAAAGAAACTGTATATTATTTTCTTTTAATCTACAGTTTGAAAGTCATTTGTTATAATATACGTTGTGGAGTGTGTGTTTATATACATATACATATATACATAGAATCTATATATACATGCATCTATATAAGTATAAAGAAAATTACACTGCACAATAACAACATAGTATTTATATTTTAGTTTAATATATGCAAAGCACTTTACAAATGTTATCTCAATTTTATCTTTACAACAGTCCTGGAAGAAGATGCTATTATTATCTCCATTTTACAGATGATGAAACTGAGGCACAGGGAGGTCAAATATCTTGCTAAGGGTCACACAGCTAATAAGTGTGTAAGATCAAATTTGAACTCAGTACTTCTTAACTTCAAATCCAGCATTCTATTCATCATGCCACCTAGATGCCTCAAAACTGTCTGAAAATGGACAGTTTTTTCATGCCTCCTATGAACAAAGAACTATCAGTAATATGTGTCTATATTTATAATATATATATACACATTTAATATAATTTATATATATGTATGCATATATATATAAAATAACATGATAGTAGTGTTTCCACATGTGCTACCTTTATCCTACTAATGCACCTAGCATATGTTTTTAAAAATACAATTACTGCCAACATTTATTAAGTCCTTGTTTCCAGTCATTTTAATCAAATTCAATTCCCGACAACTCCATTTTGGGGTTTTCTTGGCAAAAATACTGCAATGGCTTGCCATTTCTTTCTCCAGATCATTTGACAGTTGAAGAAACTGAGGCAAATGGGATTAACATTTACTCAGAATCACACCAGATCTGAAGTCAAGAAGATGAAGCTTCTTGACTCCAAATATGTCTCTCTATCCACTGAGCCGCCCAAATAAGTCCCTACTGTGTGCAGAATACTATGCTAAGCACTGAAGCTACACACAGTTTAGATAGAACATAGTCACCATAATGGGGCTTACAATCTAGTAAGTGATAAGATACCAACACAGAAAATTATAAATACATGAACAATACACTTAAATGTTAATAAATGTCAAAACAAAATGTTACTTAATGGACAAATGTTACAGTCCGGGGAAGTATGCGGAAAGCAGAGCAGGCTTCATGGAGTATGTAGGATTTAAGCTAAGTTTAAAAGGCTAAGTAAAAATCTGACAGGCAAAAGGGAAAGAAAGGAGATTTCAGGTTTAAGGTACAGGGTAAGAAAAGATGTGGAAAAGTGAGGGCGCATCATGTGCACAGAAGCCTGTAATCCATGACAGAGTAGGTGGAGGATAATAAAAGGATCAGGAAGGCAAAGTATAGAAAATTGTGGGGTTCCCTGAATGCCAGGTTTAGGAACTTGAACTTGACTAGAGGCAAGAGGAAGATATGAAAGATTTTGGAATGGGAAGTGACCTTAGATCTCCAGGTAAGACTGCTTTGAGAGTGTCATGGAGCATGGTCTGGAGCTGAGGGAGCAAGTTAGAAGACAAAGGTTCCTGCGGCCTCTGAGGGAGATCAGCTAGTTAGCTGTTGTCCCTTTTTTCTCAGAGGACCCAAATGACATCTCCATGTGAGAGCTGAGTTACATCATGGTGTGTCCAACTGTGGCTGATCAGCCCAATACAAGACAGGAGGCTGGAGTAGAACTTGCATCTTCTGGACTCTGGGCCTGGCACTGCAAACTGCTTACTCTTGAGGGAGGACCCAGCCCTTTGTTCCTTTGTTGGAATTAATTTAAGCCCCCTCGTGGCCCCGGTATACTACACGGTGAGTTTGAGCTGCCAGACTTCTGCCTTCTCTGAGACAGGATTGGCGAGCAGGCCTACCAGGAGGAATCCCAGACCCGAGTACAATGGACTGCTTGCACTAGATGGGTCCCGAGCCCTTCCTTCTTGGGGGAGGTAATTCTGAAGTCAGCAGGACAGTCAGAGTCCGATTCAGCAGCAGCACGCTGGCCTTTGTAGAAGGATCTTACTTTTACATCCATCCCAATTCCGGATAAGGTACCACAGGAAGGTCACAGAAATGATCACAAGGGTCACTGAGTCCAACCCCTTCATGTGATAGTTGAGTAGAGAAGCTAAAACATTTGCCTCTAGTTCCTGTCTAATAGTGTTTGAGGCAGAATTTGAACCCAAGAATTCTTCTTGACCTGAAGTCTGGTCTACTATGTCATGCTACCTATTAGAAATGAGAATCTCATCTGACATTCACCAAAGGCAGGCTTATTTGAATAAAGAGTTCAGAAATTGTTATGAGAATTAGCTGGTAGGGTTTCCCAAGTGACAAAAGACATTATCAAATCAAAATAATACCCCTTTAGGACAAGATCACATTTTGCCTTCAGATAATACCACACTAAAAATCATCCTGGATGAAGGCATCAGGGAGACGTCTGGGGAGGCAAGAGCTTGGGACCCTAGGGCTAGGGTGGTTGTTAACTAGCTATGTGACCCTTTTATTACACATTTCTGTTCCTGCTCTCAAGAAGCTGACATTCAGTAGGGCAGAGGTCTTTAATTTGGAGTCCATGAACTTACTATTTGTAACATTTTGCTAACTATATTTCAGTAGAACTTGTTTCCTTAGTAATCTTGAGTATTTAATTTTATGCATTAAAGGCTTTTTTTTTTTTTTTTTTGAGGAGGGAGCCATAGCCTCCACCAGACTGACAAACTGGCTAAGGATGCCTGCTATAGAGAGGAAAAAGCATCAAGATGTAAGAAACTACACCAAAAATAGGCAAAGTAAACATATGGTGTTGTTGAAGAGAGGAGGGATGCTTGTAGCTGGGAAGATAGGGGACGGTGCTCAACCTGAGGCTTGAAGGAAACCAGTGATTCCAAGACCCAAGTATGCATGCAAAAGCAGGGCAGAGAAAGAATAAGCATGTGGTAGACAGTTTGGCTTGCTGAAGAGTATTCAGGAGAATTATGTACAAGATGGAAAGGTAGGCTGGAGCCAGGTTGTGAAGGTTTTAAAATGCTAAACACATTTGTATTTGCTCCCACAGGCAAAAGGGAGCCATTGGCATTTACTGTGCAGGGGAATGATGTGGACAGCTGCATGGAGGGCAGATGGAAGAGAAGAGCCAAATGACAAATACATAAAAATAGGAGGCTGCTGTAATATCCAAGGGAGAAGTGATGAGAGCCTGACCCAGAGTGATGGCTATGTTAGAAGAGAAAAGGGATCAGGTGTAAGAAATTCTGTAGAGAAAGAATCAACTAGACTTGGCAAATGACTGGTTATAGGAGTAGGGAGGGAGAAGGAGCTAAGTTAAGGATGACTCCAAAATTGCGAATCTGGCTAAGGGATAGGATGATAGTGTTCTTGAGAGAAACAGAGGAGGCTGGAAGTGATGGAGGGGTTGGGAGGGAAAATACTGAGTTCTATTTTTGACATGTTGAGTTTTTAAATGTTTATGGGACACCTGCCCTGAAATGGACACTGGTCCTGTGAAGATGGAGCTCAGAAGCAAGACTAGGTCTGGGTATATAATTATGGGAACCATCCCTATAGAGATCACAATCTAAGTCATGGGAACTGGTACATCATGCAGAATGCTAGAAGTCCACGGAACATAATTTGGGAAGTACTCAAGCTTTTTTGGTCAATGATTTCATGAAAACTGTATCTGAATTTTTAAAGATTTCCAGCAAAGGAGATTAAGTAATTTCTCTCAACCTCTCACTGCAAAATTGGATATCCATTGTCTTTAAGAGTTAAGTTAACCCTTACACTATGCTGCAATTTAATCCCCTATTCTTTTTATGTGTTGGACAATAGAATAAAAACCAGTCATTTATCTTTTTGTGTGCTAAAAACTACAGAATAATAGGATGTCTGAACTGGAGATGATTTAGAAGATCACCTAGATTTTATTTCACATGAGGAAACTGAGGTCCAGGGAAGTTTTAAAAAATTTGCCCAAGAATTGCTTCATCAACTTCAACTGTTACCAAAATACTTTTTCATCCAGGTGGGAAAATTTCAGTTTCTTGAATCCTTTAAATAGGTATCATTGTTCAATCTTTAAATCCTTTCTGGGGTTAGGGTAGGGGGATCAAAGAGTTCTCCATGAATCTTTGCCAAATTCTCCAAATCTCTCTAAGGTTGCATAGAGTACTTTGACTAGGTCTGGTTATGGGAAGCTTGAGTCATAGACCCTGCATGTATTATTACTATTTATTAATACCCAGCACCCATGCTTGTTTGACCTACTCTGCTGACTCATATCAATCCTACCTCTTTATGTTATGTAATAATGCTTGGTCGTCCTTTGTAATGCCCTTCTTCTGAGAAACTCAAAAGCATTTTGCTAACCTATTTAGCTGAATAGATGATACAGCATTCTGTGAGGTTTATGGATGGGGAAACCAAGCCACTGCAAAGTCAAATGATTCATTCCAAAAAGACTTTGCAAACCAATAATAGAGATGAAACACAAATAAAAACTTATTTTTTTAAATAAAGCTTCTATCTATTTGGAGATCATGAAGGAAGAAGCTCATTACATTCACTTAGGAACATAGTGGCCATCAAAGTCAAACTGTGGGTGTATGTGAAAGACAGGGGGGATAAGGAGAGGGAAAGAATAAGGGAGGGAGGGAGGGAAGGGGAGAGAGAGAGGGGGAGAGAGAGAGGGGGAGAGAGAGAGAGAGAGAGAGAGAGAGAGAGAGAGAGAGAGAGAGAGAGAGGGAGGTGGGGGGGAGGGAGGAAGAGGGAAAAGTCAGAGTCAGAAGAGGGAGGATAAGGAACGAATGAGGGAGAGAGGGAAGGAGAGAGAGAGACAGAAGGAGAGACTCGAGTTCCCTGAGGTACAACAGAACTAAAACAAGAAAAATGAATTGGTGGCATGATTGAGTAAGGTCTTCTAACTGGAACAGTATTTGTCACTAAACTTTTGGGTGGAGGAGATAGGTGGCAATTCCAGGAGAGCTACCTTCTAGTTTCATTCTGCTTGGTAAAAGCCCAGATAAACCAAAAATTTTAATAGACCCTTCTTTACCTCAACCTTTTCTTTTTTGCTTCCCTCTCCTTTTCTTTCTGTCTCTCTTTCACTCTTTTCTCTCTGTCTCTCTGTGTGTATGTCTCTGTCTCTCCCTCTGTCTCTTTCTGTGTATATCTCTCTTTATCTCTGTCTCTGCAGACATCTCTTTCTGTCTCTATCTTCTCTGTTTCTCTCTGTGTATGTCTCTTTCTCTCTCTTTGTGTCTCTGTCTGTCTGTGTACGTCTCTTTCTTTGTATGTCTGTGTCTGTCTCTCCCTCTGTCTGTCTGTCTTTCTGTCTGTCCCTCTTTCTCTCTGCCACTGTCTTTCCATTTCTCTGTGTATGTCTCTGTCTCTCTCTGTGTCCCTGTCTGTCTCTGCCTGTCTTCTCTGTCTCTCTCCCTCTGTCTGTCTCTGTCCCTGTCCCTCTGTGTTATGTCTCTGTGAATGTCTCTCCCTCTGTCTGTCTCTGTCTCTTGTCTTTCTCTGTGTGTGTGTGTGTGTGTCCCTCTCTGTCTGTCTCTCCCTCCTGCCTTGTTTTAGGGCCTCTCTTCTAAACTTATTTTGGTACATGGAATGAGGGAAGAAAAGAGGCAGGTCTCTTCTATCTAATATTGGTATATAAGACTTTTAAAAGTTGAGACTCTGCTTTCTTTGTGTATTGTTCGTACTCGGTGGGTGCTTAATAAATGCTAAATAATAACAGCAGTCCCAAGTTTTGAATCTTATTCCAGAGGAAACAAAGTGTTTTCACAGAGCCCCATTCTTTTATTATGAACTTGTGTGGAGAAGAGCAAATGCTGATGGCATCCGTTACTTTAGGAGTTTTTTAAATTTAGATAAAAATAGTTTATTTAAATACACTAAAGAATTTCCTTTTCAAAGAAAACAGCATAGCTATATAGCCATAGATCTAGTACTTTCTGCTTTTAATAAAATATAGTGGTTATAAATTGTGCTCAACAAGTGATAATGGAGGTAAATAAGGTCAAAGGGGGATAAAGAAGACATGAGAGAAAAGATCCCCTCTTCCTTCTAGAAATTCTCATTTGGACTTAAGTGCAAACATTTGGGCGTGCAGGAACCTAGTTATGGGGTAACAAACCTCTTAGAAGCAGCACTACTTTATGGGGGGGTTCTCCTAAGAAAGCAGCAGTCTCTTCCACGAAGATAAAGATGGGTGATCACAGAGACTAAATCAGGAACTATTTTCAGTGTTATTGATTCTAGGCAGCAGGTGTGAGCAATGCAGTTACAATGCGATATATGGCCTGGAGGCACTGACCCCTGGACTCTTGCTATAGCAACAGAAGCTAAGTTTCTGTGAGACAGGCCTCCGGACTTAGAGTCCAAAAGTGTGAAACTTATTATGTAGGATACTGCATGGCCCGGCCAGCATTTCCTTTATCCTTCAGGAGACATGCCCACCCCAGGAAGGCCTGGCAATCACCAACATGGCAACGGGCTCACCGTGACACAGGGAGTAAAGCTCCACAACCCCCCAGCCCTGACTGCCACTTCCTCCTACTGTAAAGCAGTCTCTTTTTGCTTTTAACCTGATCTCTGCATTTCAAAGCATTTGTGCATAGATAGCATCCCTTAAAATTACTTAATTTTACAAACACTTTAGTGTTGTCTCTCCTAAATATAAATCCTCTGGTAGATAGTGGCAAAGTTCTTTGGAAATTTCACTGGAATGGAAAAATGTATTTTTTTAAATCTGTGGGTAGAAGTACCCCCCAATTTGGCAATTGTAATGAATTATCCTAAATGGCAATAGAATAGGAATCATATCCTAAATTCAATTCTATTATAATGGAGTAGTAGGAAGGGTTCTAGATTTGGATTTAGAAGACCTGCCTCTGAATCCCAGCTGTGATGTCCTTTAAGATAACTTGATTTAGAACTGGAAAGGATCTCAGACCACAACATTTTACAAATGAGAAGCTGAGATACAGAGGGAAGAAGAAACAATTTTCTATTGTATGGTTAGATTTTGAACAAGTCACTTCCCTGGGTTACAATCTCCACATTTGTAAAAATAAGGGGGAAGAGTTAAATATACAGCCTTATAAATGTATATGCCCTCCCTCTGAATAAAATTGGATGATATCCTGCACCATAATTGAAATGCATAGATATTGGAAACAAGATTATTTAGTTCACATGTGCCAAACAAATATGTAAAACCTGCATGTTTGCAGCATTATCTGCCTTTTGGGAATGTAATCAAGGTATACTATCTTTGGCTAGTGTTATGTGCCTGTATTAAAAAAAAAAAAATGGTACACCAAAAAAAGGCTGGCAGTCTACTTTTTCCATAGTTAAACTTTGCCCTGTTAATTTCCACAACTCATTCTTTTGAAGCAGAAGTAAGTTATATGTAAAGTATAAGATCGTTCAGTGAAGTGAATATTTTTGGTGCCATATATAAGCCATGTTCAACTAATTGCTGTGAAAGACATTCTAACTTGAAGGGTAAAAACATTGAAACAAGTTATAATCCATCTGGCTCAATTGATATCTAATAAACAAGGTGATTTCCTTTAAGTACTCCATTAAGATTTTAATGACAAAATAAAGAACTGTGTTGAATCTATAAACAAAAAGTATAAAGAACTAGTATATTCTCCATATTTAATATGTTCTATGATAAATGAATACACGGTCACAAATATAGAGAGACTAGTAAATATTTCAAAATGAGAGACCCCACTACAACAATCACAATTAATCTATGCTATCTATTATCCTCAGGCCATTAAAAACTTCCTACAAACAGTAAATTAGTTCTACATTCTTTCCCATTCTCAAAATATCCTTTCACAAATTACCCCTGGAAACGTTTCTTTCTATAGCACTTCATTTCTCTTATATTAAACATGTAAAACCTAATGGCAGAGCAGCCTTTTAAGAGAAGCCTTTCAAATTGGGCAAATTGCATTCCCTTTCTCCTAGCTCATCCCCGGCCTCACCCTGTGCTTCATTATAGAGGCCTCTCAGATATAGGTGTGTGGGGAGCATTAGGACTGCCCGGCTGAGACTGAAATCCCTAAGCCAGGAGCACCACTGAAGGGGTACCAGGCAAAGAAAATCCCTACATGGCTTGGAGCTTTGGTTTTGGCACCAGGTCAGGCACCTCTGAGTTAAAACACATTTCAGAACATGAAAGAGGATCCAAATCATTTAAAACACTGACATTCTTTATTAAAATCTTTATTTTAATCTTCAAGCCAAATTTAATCTGACATGTGGTAACAAACACTGGCTAGATGAACATTAGCTAAGATTTGAAATTTCCCAGAACTTACATTATTTAAGAGATCTAACTTTATTCAACTTCCACAAGATGTTTGACGTTCCTTCTTTCTGTACTAACTCCTCTTTAAATCATTCCTGGGAACACACAACAAAAACTGTACAAACTACAAAATATTACATCTGACGCTCCATTATTTTAGCAAAAACTTCGAACTAAGAGAAAATAGATTATAACAGCAATTCAGTTTAGTAGTGCTGTTAAAAGATTCAGGTTGCCATAGAAAACAAAGTTTAACTACACGATTTTTTTTTGTAATTGCATGAATTTTTTATTAATAAAATACTCAGTAGATAAATAAAAAGATAACTAACCATAAGCTAGAATTGGGTATTTTTTTTTGGGGGGGGGGGGAGAAACATGTTTAAGCATCTATTGGAAACACTGAAAAATCACTTACAAGAAGGACCTGCTAAAAACAACTTTTAACGGTTTCCGTTGCTTTCTCCTAAGTGCCCACCCACAAAGTTTCCAGGTTCCCCAAGAGACAAAAGGTAACTTAACTTTAACGAATATCGAGCAGATGGAAGTGGGGAAAAGAAAACAAAGGCAAGTTTTAAAAATTCACCCCGTACTTACAAGTCGTTTCAATAGAAACCTGAGCCACAACAATTCTTCAGAATGCTGCTCTGCGGGTCATAAATACAATCTGAAGTCTAAAATAGAGCTCCTATGACATTAGGCAGAGCACTCACATTTCAGTCTTGGAGCTTCTACTTGGGTAAACAGTTTTACAACTTGTAGAACAAACCCCGGCTAAAATTAACTGCAGTCCCGGACAGCAGGCAGGAACACGCTGATTTGCATCATGTGTGCAGGGATTTATTCACTAGGACAACATCGGTGTCCTCTTAATGGGAAATTTGGCGGAGGGGCGTGCACTGCCGAACAATGCACAGCATCATGATTATGCTAATTACAGAATCCCAGCCAGCAGCTCCAACTTGGTCTTTTAAGTTGTTTTTGCAAGTACTGACAAAGAGAAAGGGCAGGCTCCTCCGCACAACAGGCATTCACTTGATTTCTAAACACATTCAAATCAGGCAAACTTTTGGCAACAAGGTGGCAGCACTGCTCGCTTCTCACCAACAAAAATGAAAAAAGGAGAAAAAAATAGGTGACCGATCCTGCAATTAGATGACTGGGGTGAAGTTTGGACTCTTGGAAGGTGTAAATATGAATCCGATATATCCGTGCTGGCCACAGACAATGACCGCTAAAGAATCCTAACTTCTTTATTTTGCACTGACTTAGGTTTTTCGATTTCTCCTTTTGTTTGCATATGGACATATGACATTCATGTAACCAAATCCAAAAAGCTAGCTGATCAAAAAAGAAAACACAAAACCAAAACACAAACTGGGGCTCTGGAGAACTAAGTCAAGAATGAGTAGAAAGCTGCCTACCTCCTCTTGTTCCCAACTCAGGTTTTGTGGAGCCACCCAAAAGATACTGGATTTACTCGTATTTGCAAGAAGCATCATCCCTTACAAAAAATATTCTGAAATCAATGGAACAATCCAGCTTAAGCTGGTGTGAAGGATCCCTGCCTGAAAACTAGTCGATATTAATGAAACTTACCTGCTTGGTTATGTCCTAGTGTGGCTAAAACGAACTGGATGTCAGGGATGACCCGAGTTTGAATTCTGCCTTGGACACTTACTAGTGCTAATAAGATGGTGCAACTGTCACTTAACAACTGCTCTGTGCTTAAGTTCTCTCACCTACAAAATGGGGATAATAACAACCCTACTTCACAGGGCTGTTATGAAGATCAAATGAATTAATGTACATAAAGTGATCTGCAAACCTTAAAGTATTATGCTAGTTATTATTATCATCCCCTCGGTAGGTTTGTTTTTAAAGGCCAAGCTCTTATGAATTTTGCTCTTATGTTCTACTTTATAGAATATTTCCAAGTATTCTAAAAGCATTAATTAAAAATCCAAACACTTCTCTGAAGTATTAATATCCCAGTTTTTACAGATGCGTAAACTGACACATTGAGACTAAATTATCATCCCAAGGTTTCATTGGAAATCAGAGGTTTGGTTTATATAATAAATCACAGTAGCCTTGATATTCTCTTCCTATTAATAATTTGCCTAAGGTTCTTTAGAGCTATTGTTTTGTATAGTCAAAAAATATCACTTGTATGAATAGACTATGAAAATTCAATGGAATGCCTAATTTTACAGAAATTCCAGGGAAATTCCTAAACCTCAGCTGAACCAAACACTTCCTTTACCAGTTTCCTACAGTGATTTTCAGTATGTGTAGGAAGGACAGGTAGATGCTTCAGTTAGTTCAGAGGTGGGTCACCTATGGATGAGAGTAAATTTTAAAAGATTCTTTTGTCCCCAAAGTTGTTGAAAATCCCTGGCTATCAAGGTTAAAGTTAGTTGCCAGAGCAGATTGTATTTTCCCTCAATTCTGAAACTCATATTCATACCTCTTCCATATATCTTTCCACCTAAAACCCCATTCAAGAATGGAAAGAAATCATAAGATTAGAACCCTTTCTTTTCAAAGATTCTACACTATTGTAGCAATAAATTTTACTCCTTAGAAATTCGCTCTTAAATTCTAATTGACATAAAGTAGATTACAGTCATTTTTGACACACTCTTTGCTAACTTTTATTTTCCAACTCAGACTTTGGCTCTGTAGCTGACCTTTGAAACCCAAACTCAATTATTTCCTCAACCCAGAAAAGGTATAAAATATTCGTTCTCACTATGACTATTCTGTCATGGGTATCTCTATGTTTAACATGAGTTGGGAACAAGAGGAAGTAGGCAACTTTCTACTCATTCTTGAGTTAGTTCTCCAGAGTCCAAGTATGTTTTTGTTTTTTGGGTTTTTTGGATCAGCTAGCTTTTCGAATTTGATTACATGAATGTCATATGTCCATATGAAAGATAACTCAGTTGGCTGTCATTTTGTGCTCAACATGAACAATTTAAGTACTAAAACAAATGTAGACTTTTAAAAAAATCTCATTTATTTCTTATTAAAAAGTTCCTAATCTTCTCATTAATTCTGCAAAGTTGTGGGGTTTTATTGTTTGTCTTTTGTTTTTTGCTATTCTTCAAATGGTTTGTTGTGGTTGTGATATATAAATGTAATGTGCAGGAAGATTTCAGAAAAACCTGCAAAGACTTACCTAAACTGATACAAAATGAAGTGTGAGTATAACCAGAACACTGTACAAAGTAACAGCAATGCTATGATTTAGCTTTTCTCAGGAACACAATGATCCAAGACAATTCCAAATGGCTCATGATGAAAAATGTTACCAATACTCAGAGAAAGAACTGTGGAAATCTGAATGTTAACTTTTGAGAGAGAGAGAGAGAGAGAGAGAGAGAGAGAGAGAGAGAGAGAGAGAGAGAGAGAGAGAGAGAGAGAGAGAAAGAAAGAGAGAGAGGTTCTTTTCTTTTGGCCTGTTTTTTTTTCCCCCACAACATGTTTAAAATGGAAATACGTTTTATATAACTGCACATACTTAACCTATATCAAAGCACTTACCATTTTACTGAGGGAGTGGTAAAGGGAGAGGGAGAAAATTTGGAACTCAATTTTTAAAAAAATGAATGCTAAAAATTGTTTTGATGTGTAATTGGAAAAAATAAAATACTATTAAGTAAAAAAAAGAAGGGAAGAGAAGGAACAAATAAATAAAAGGAAGGAAAGAGGAAGATACTTATAAGGCAAAAGAAAAAAATTAGAGGAAAAAAGAGAGTAGTCAAATCAGTGTAAGTCCATTGACTAAATTGATTTTGGCACACAACGCTATTTCACTGAGGATGTGAACATCATCATCTGTTATTTCAGCCCACTGAAATACTAGTTTGGTTTCCAGAATTTTATAAGAATCCTTTCTGTCCTGGGAACTATTTTTCTGCATTTATTTTCAAACTTCAAAGTTTATTTTTGAAATGAAGGTTTATTTTATCAAAAAATTCTAAGGATTTTATGTAAGCATGAAGGAATGAGTTGAGTTTCAGAAATCTGCTTTGAAATTATAGAGGTGTCAATTAATCTATTAGCTAAAGGAAAAACAGTTCTCAACTTTGGACCCCTGAACTTGAATTTTTTGAAAAATACACTTCCATTTTCACTAAATTTTAAATGAAATTTAGCATTTTGTTCAATTATGAATTTAAAGAAAAGAAACATTATTCTGAGTCCAACACAAAAGTTAAGAACCTCTGAGCTAGAGAGCTAGTCTCTTTTACAATGAAAAATTATGAAACTAGCTTATCTTTATTAGATCTGACTAATTTTATTTGAAAACGTTTTAAGCTTGAGCAGCAAACCAATTTTTTTTTTATTGATCTGGGTCCTATTCTTCCAATAAATTAAATTTAGTTGTTTGTATTGCAAATGGATGCACATTATGGGATCCATTAATTAATATTTGGTATTTTAGATGATTTTAACATGTTCAAAATGTTTGTACAGTCTCCCTACAATCCGAGAAGAGAGGGGGTGGGAAATAATGTAATATTATACTACAGGTATTATAATATCAGTTTTACAAATAACGAAAACAGACTCAGCAAGTTTAATTCACATGGCACAGATAGTAAGGACGGGATGTGAACCTAGGCTAACTCCAAGCCCAGTATTTACTTCTACTATACTATGTTGCTTCTCAAAAAAGAGGAAGGTAAAACTTTTAGGATTAACAACTGTTCACAGCTCTTCAACTGCTACTATCTAATTCTTCTATGAAATGTGACAGTAGTGGTTCTGGAACAAAACCTTTTCTGTAGGTTATTAGGCAGATAAATGTCATCTTTTAGGTGCTTATCAAAGAATTGGTGAAATTAAAAATGAGACTGATCTTAGAGGCTAAAAAGTGTCCTACCCTTGGTCTAGTTGAAGGTAACAAACTATAAAGCTAGAATGATCCTGGTTTTCAACTGTTCCAGGTAAACCTGAAGTTCTACAAGGTAACTCTTGAGGATTCCTTGACCTAAAGTCTCAACATGTCAAACATGTTTAATGTTTTAATCTCTCCTGCAAAGAATCATAGATTCAGAGTTGCAAAGAACCTCTATTTTCAGTTTCCACCCTAATAATAAACCAGATCAAAAGGTTCAAAGGTATCAAACAATGCAGAGGGGTTCCACAACTTCAAAAAGTTTAAATAACATAAATCTAGGTCATGCTTTTCTATCTAAACACACTGAAAATATATAAACATAATACTGAATTCTCAAGGGGAACAGATCTTTATTTTTTGTAGTTATGATATATTATATCTGATATCAACCAATTAGTAAATCCTCATGAAACATCTACTCTATATAGCTCAGGAACTGTGGTAGGTAGGTACCAGAGACAGAAAAACAACAAACAAAACAATTCCTTCTCATTGAAAGTTTATGTAGCAAAAGCCATGTGCACCAAAGATCATATAATAGCAGTGTTTCGTTTATATATCATTGGTATTTCCTTTCTTAGTCCATAATTCAAAACAGAGTCATGCTGCTGGCTGAATATATAATCAATAATTGTCTAAGGAATGTTAAGTTTTTGAAAACAAAAGCACTTTTTGATATACACACACACTCAGAAAGATACATAAAAGAATTCAATTTTATCATTTAAAACAGACTGGTACAATTCTTAATGTAACAAATACTATCTTCTACAGTTTACACACATCTACAAATTGCATAAAATCTTCTAAACCAGTATAGTTTGTTTCTTAAAACTTCCATGGTTTACCTTTTACTAAATTAAAAAAAAAAGTCACTAAAAGTATTGTTTTGTCCAAAAGGGAAAGACAAGTATTCTCTAAGTGAATGCTTATTTAGATTTGATAAAGATTTGATGTACTGTTGACATACATCATTAAATTATGTCTTGCCTTAAAATTCTACCTTAATATTTCATGAAGGCAAAAAAGTGACTCTTGATTCTCAAAGGCTATCCTAGGGAAGAACAAGCTATGGATGGTCCTACCAATTTGTAAAGGCTTCACATCTGTTCCAGGCAATATGGCCATGCAGGGGTTCATGTCAAGACCTGCTGTGGCCAAGAGGGAAGCATCTGCATTTTGGAAAAACTGGCCCATTGGTTGATGGCTTTTCTGGACATACCGACTCCTACCATCAATTACTGAAGTGTGGTTCTTGATGCGGCATAATTGGTATCAGTGGAAAGAGTACTCACACTGAAGAAATCACAGCGCTTTAAAGATATCTAAATATGGTTTAATAAAAATTGTTAGCATTTATATAGGCCTTATTGTGCACCAGACATTGTGATAAGGGTTTTACATATATTAACTCGTTTGATCCTCACAACAACCCTAGAAGGGAGGTATTATTATCCTCATTTTACACATAAGGAAACCGAGGCGCAGAGAGGCCCACAGCTGGGGACATTCCCCGTGTGTCACTGGATTGTAAAGGCTCTGACCATTCCCTGTGTGTCACCAATCCCTCCTCCCCAGGTTTGCTGCTTCTTCCTCTTTTGTTTTTTGGTACTCAGGTAGAGTAGTTCTGAGAGGCTGAGTTCTCTAAGCCCCTTCGCTCCCAGAACTGGCACCCAAACATAACTGCATCTACCACTGGTGATAAGGGTTTCACTTCTATTATAGATGGGCTATATTAGTTAATATTTAATATTAATAGTTCAGTAGGTTTTGGTGTTTGTTTTGTTTTATTTTTTGAGGAACGTGGAAAATTTGTAACATATCTTCATTCTTAATGGCATCTCTTGAAAAGGTTTTGGTACATCATCCAATGATCAGTTTTGGAAAAAGCAATTCGAAAATGATTTCCCTCTCTTCCCCTGACCTTTTCCCTCATCAAAAAAGAAGAAAAAAAATACCAAGAACTGATTCTGGGGAGAAGGGGTTTGTATTTTGACACAAAGGCTGTAATACATAACTATTCCCTCCAGGGGGCAGCCCTTGTTTGTCCTGGAATAAACATTCAGAAACTTGCCTAAAACATTACAACTTTGTCCGTCAAAAGAGAATATTTCAATACATGCCTGATATTCACAGCTAAATGAATTTTTAAAAAGTAAAAAAAAAAAAAAATGAGCTGATTTTCTGGAAACTACCGGTGACTAGAAATAAATACACAATATGGTAATACAGGTAGCAGAGTTTAGACAGAAAAATAGAAGAGAAAAGGAATAATGTAGTTCTAATTTTGATCCTCCATTTCTGAATAAGTAAAAACTACCACTGCACTGCGTCTTCATCCTCTGACTGGCCCTTTGCCTTCTTTTGCCTTTCCTTCATCCATTTCAGCCTCCAGTGATTTTAAGATGGGTTGTTGGGTTTTTTTAAACTTCATATTTCTGCCTCCCTTTAATAAAGGACAGATGAATTTTCTGACCATTTCCCTTATATTTATCCAAAAAAAAGTATATGTCTCAATAAAGTAAAAATTTTAAAAAGGAAAATAAAAACAAAATTGAGATATTATAATGTGGAGACTGAGGGAGTACTGAGAGGAGAGGAAAAATAAAAGTAATTTCAAATATCCTACCTTACCCAATGTAAGGCTTTTTTTCTTTCTCTTTTTAAATATGTGGGGGAGGGAGGTAAATGGAAGTTAAGAAAAATTAGTTTAAAAATTGTAATCAGCTTCTGATTTAAGCAACAACAAAAAGATTTTGTCATCATTCAAGATTTCTAAATTAATGGTCAAACCCAGAAATATTCCATTAATTTTAGCCAACCTTTAAGAAATAAGTCTATTAAATTAAAATTTCACATTTTCTAATGCAATAGGCTAAAGAACACTCTCCCCATGTTATGAGTTCTAAGTTTTATCAGGATACCTCCCAAATATCAACTAATAAATACATAGTCAATGTAGACACCAGATGATAGTAGGCACTAAAAGTTAGGAATGGTCATGTGAAGAATTCACAACAGTCATTCTCTCGGGCAAAAGGCAGATTTATTTAGGGGAATAACCACAAAGCACCTCGAGCTTTGGGATATGGGACAGTGATCTCATCTTCTGAAATTCTTCCTGCCAGGATGGAAGTAAAGCTCATTTGGAGGGGTGGGCCAGTGAGGTCTTCAGTCAGACCCCTGAAGCTGGCCTGGCTGTCCAGTGCTGATCAATTGAAGGTGACCAAAACCTAAACCAAGCCTAGGAGGCAGAGGTGAGCGGCGCTGCTAACATCAGAGGGGTCACTCGGTGGCCAAGGGCACACACACCAAAGTGTTGGCAAGACCGTGGGCTTTGGTGGAGAACAGGCTGAGATCAGGCCTTGTCCCAGGCTGGCCAAAAGTTCTCCTACCCCCCACTGACGGGGCCCACAGGGAGGGCCGGCAGCTTGAGAGAAGCCAGAGCAGGGCTCTCCTCCCAGAGGGACATTTGGTGGTCAGGTTAAGTGCCTCAGCTCCTGCCGCTAGGGTTATCTGTGACACGAAGCCCAGTTCTGTAAGGCAGATCTCTTTAGGAGAGTCCCTGCTGCTCTTGGGCTGGCCTGGCTCTTCCTCCAGAGGAATTTTCTCTGCATCAGGAGGAAAAACAGACTTAATTAGGAGATAAGACACCATCAGGGCAACCGAAGCTTGGGGATTGGACATGATAACATGGCTTTCACTCGGATACTGTAAACTGGGGTTTCCGGGTCCCCCACTTGGTATGGCACTTTATTCGGAAGTCCATTGTCTGGAGAACTGGGTGAGTGAGCAGGCCTGTGTCACAGCAGCCACTTTTGTGGCTGCATCAGTAAGCCAATTTCCTATGACTTGGTCTGTGCATATCAAATAAGTTATAAGAAATCGTGCTTGTGCAGTCACACAGAACAAATACATGGTATTCTCTATTAACTTAAAAAGAACTGATTTTTTAGGGCAGCTAGATAGAGCTGTGGATAGAACACCAGCCCCGAAGTCAGGAAGACCTGAGTTCAAATTTGGCCTCAGACACTTAACACTTCCTGGCTGTGTGACTCTGGGCAAGTCATAACCCCAACTGCCTCAGCAAAAAAAAAAAAAGAATTGACTTTTTGCATGGATGTACAAAAAACATTTAAGTTATATTAAAAAAAAACTGAACTAAAATATTCTAAAAAATAACTTAAGAGTGAAAATAGCAGTAGTGTTTCACAAACAGTTGCATCAGTAGCTAAATGTTCTTGCATTTTTTTTCCTGAGGCAATTAACTGCACTAAAATTCTCTAAGTTACACTGTGTGAGAACAGGAGTGGTGTCTCACAAACAGCTTACATCAGTAGCTAAAAATTCTCATTCTTTTTTTTTCCTTCTGAGGCATTTGGGGTTTAGTATCTGCCTAGGGTCACACATCTAGGAACTATTAAGTGTTTGAAACCCGATTTGAACTCAGGTCCTCCTGATTTCAGGCTCTATCCACTGTGCATCCTGTTGTCTCTGTTCTTATATCTTGAAAAGTTTAGAGACCTTATACAGACACATTTCTCATAGGATATATCTCTAGTAACAGGCAGATGACTATGCTAAACATTCACCCACCCAATGAAGGAAAACAGTCCTTTACTCAATGACTACATAGTTTCAAACAGAAAACAGTAAGATTGCATTTTTACTCAGGACTTTTAAGCTGATCACTTGCTCTGAATGTAAAGATTTGCTATAAGAGAAAAAAGCAGGGGCAGGACAGAGCATTCTTAGCTGTTTGACTTCAGGTATGGAAACCACAGACAAATTCCACCCCTTTGCTAGACTCAGAAAAAAGTGGGAATAATTCCTATAGAAAGGAACATGATTTTGGGAATCAAGTTAGAAGAATCTGCCCTCAAGTACAGCTCAAGAAGCCATCCTTCAAACTCCTTTTTAGCCAGATAAACAAACCTCCCCCTTCTGAACCAATGGCGGGTTTTCTGATTTACTGGTCTTCATCCATGCCTGGATTCAAACTTTTCTCTCAAATGGCCAAAGCCTGAATCAGAGGCTTCAGGTCTAAAAGAAGGCCTAACAACATTCTTATGGCATGCTTTCTTTTCACATGCAGATGAACTTGAAGACTGGGGACTTCATTTCCCCAGCACTGCAGAGGGAACAGACAAAAAGAAAATCCACTTTAAGTTTTTTAAGATAGCTATAGATCAGATTGGCTAAACAATACATGATACATTAAATAAATGGCAAACAATTGAAACTATTTTCAGAAAATTTCCAGTTAACCAGAAATCTAACAACCTTCTCTTAGAAGTTCCTTTCATTACTAACCAGCAGAACTTTGATACATCTTATCTAAAGGATTTTTAGCATTTATAGAAATGATTTTGCTCTTAAAACCACCACAAACTTGAAAAAAGAAAAATCAAATATTCCGTTATTAACAGTGTGTAAACATAGAGCTATCCCTTCTAGCAGAAAAGGGCTTAGCACAAGTGGGATTCTTTCCACCTCCCCAATAATCAATGAAGTGAGGGGAAGGGTTCAGGTCAGGATGAGGAGCAGCCTCACCCAGAGAAAGAGAGAGAGAGAGGGATGGACTATGCCCTCATTTATACTTATGTCAATTAGTCTAAAATAAAACTATGATACAGTTTTCAATCGTAAATTTCAGATTACAATCAAAAATCCTTTAGAATTTTTTTGAAATTATAGTCAAATTGTCAGCTATATTTTCTTTTTTATATGGGAATTTCATACTCCCAGACCAAAGTTATTTCCTAGGGCTGATGACCTTCCTAGCAAGAATGATTCTGTGAGTTTTTTCTCCCACTTCCCCTAACCAATGCAGGGAAGAGAAGAGAGAAGAGAAGGCAATTGATCTGAAAATAAAATCTAGATCAAGTTTTTCACTGTTCCATACATAGTGGTTATATCAGTTTTAGGTTTTAAAATGTATTTAATATAACTAAAGTTTCTAAAATTCAGAACATAGGGAATAGCAAAATGATTTTGAGCAAAAACTTAATAAAACAAAACTCATTTCTAGCAGGGCTAACAGAATTTTTAAAACATAGCTCAAAAATTTTTTACAAATTATACAATATGCAGTTTAGAAAGCAATATAACACCTTAAGCATAGTTCATCTAATTAGAAAATACAAACATCTGGCCTCTTTAAGTAAGTTACTAGAGAGAACTTTGTATTGTTATTCCCCCACTACAGTACCCAGTTTTTTAGCTTAGAATTAAATCTAACTTAGATTTAAATTTCCAGGAGTAATACTTCAATATTACAGATTAATGCACCATATTTTTTTCCTTTTTTTCTATCTTTATATTTTTTTATTAATAACTTTTTATTGACAGAACCCATGCCAGTGTAATTTTTTACAACATTATCCCTTGCATTCACTTCTGTTCCGATTTTTCCCCTCCTTCCCAATGCACCATATTTCTAAGATCTTATACCCAAATAAAAAAGTTCACAATTTTAGCAAGTACTTATAGTAATTATCTCATAAAATTCTTTCATATAATTTTATAATCAAAATTCCAATTTAAATACACACAGCCCCAAAATTTAAAGGAGACAGAAAACTGCCCTTCCAAGTTACAACACTTTCTTCTATTTACCATTCAACTCTTTTGCAGTTAAAATTGAAGGGAATAAGGTTTCCTTGGGGTGCAGGATAGCTGGGCTGATAAGCCATTATCCTTTATTCACTTGGGGTCCGGGTTCCAAGAGGAGGATTTTAGGATTTGGCAAGTTGGGGACACAGGAGGTCCCCAACTAGGGAGAAATTGAGGGAAGCCTACCTTATATGGGAGAAGCTGTATATAGCCACAAGCAGCAAGAACCTTAAGCAAGGTGTCGAACTAATCAGGACAGTGTAGGATGAAAGTCTCCTCAAAAGGAGAGAAGCTTAACTTAAGAAAAACTTCAGTTAGTTTGAATTGCAAAAAGCAGGTAAACTCACTGATTGGCAGAAAAGGGAGCTCAGAGACAGGAACAAGACAGAAGCATTCTTTTTAACCTTAGATAGCCAAATACTGCAATTATTCCCTTTGCAATACTGAGCATGCAAGTACCCCTAAAAACCCCAAAACATAATCCTACACTCCAGAGGCCTCTCCCATTCCTATTCCATCCACCTAGGCGATGCCCACAGATCCAGTGTTGCAGAAAAGCGGGATCCTCACCAGAAACGGCAAAACAACTTCAATCAGGGTGTCTGTCAAATATGTCTGACCACTAACTCCCAGTTTTGCTAAATGATCAATGAGCTTTGGAGGAAAAAAACCCACTGGGTCCTCCCCAAAAGTTCCATATAAGAATGGAAATTCTTAAAATTGGGAGGAGGGGGGAGGGATTTAGGCACAGGAGAAGGCTAGTAGCCTTTTTTTTTTTTTTTTTTTTTTTTGAAGCACTGGGTGTGCTTATCACTCCCAGCCTTAGTTGAGGAGCAGGAATGAGTAGCAGGAGAAAATAGTGGGGTGCACATTGCTTTCTTTTTGTCACAAAGAAGGTCAAGGGTTTCTGTGTAGGTGATACAACCACATACTACCACTTTTGGTGGCAGCTGGGGATGGTCATGTGAAGAATGACCATTCTCTTTGGCCAAAGGTAGATTTATTTAGGGGAAGAAATGATAAATATAAAAGAGTTGGGAGAACATATAAAGAAAAGTTCCTCAACGGAAATCTGGATTCCCCAGTAGGAAGCATGTCCTTAGCTGACAGGCTAAAATCCTGAAAGTGACTTAGCACCCCAAAAGAATTAGCTAGCTATATGGAGAAGTGGGGGTGGGAAACAGAGGGGAGTTAGGGGAGACACCATGTGGAATGGGGTAAGGGAAAGGACACCACGGGGCAGAGTGCCGTAGCTGGCTGACCCAAAGGAGGGCGGCAGCCATGGGATGGCCCATAAGTAGATTTTATAGGGAAAATGTAACCTCAGAGACATGACTGGGATTTCTGACAGGGCATGGCAAGATGAGACTGCTAGAGACTTCTACAGGAGATGGGTCTCAGAGGTTTGGCATAACTAGGATTTCAGATGGGACACCCTCCCAGTGGGTGGGACCCTGGAGCTTAACTGATCTCTATCAACTGTTCTCCCTGCCTGCCTCAGGGATCAGTTCTTTAGTTTCTGTCCAACACACTATTCAGGACTTCACGAGTAAGCTAGCGGTTAAGTGATATTTTACAGTGTTATTTATGCCTGGTGCCTATCCTGTTAATGTGAATTTTTCATTAGTACTATGGGATGGTTAACTGGGATGTCAGTAGAATTAACCTTATTCATTTTACAATGTTGCTTGTGATTTTGTCTTATCATTATGGAATCCAGGTATATCTTGGTTGATTTTTATAAGGAATTTCAAAATCTTCGGGCCCATGGAGGTTGGTAACTCTGGGTCAAAATCTATCCTGCACTGGTACCAAGAGATAATTCCCAAAATTCTACTAGCACTGACATCATAGAATTGGAAATATCTTGGATTCTTCAAAAGGATTTTGGGAAAGGAGAAGAGAGAAAGCAACAGCAAGAAGTAGAGTCAAGTTCATTCTAGAGGTCCTCCTCTATCTTCATATAGTAAACATTTGCACCCTTTGGCTCCTCCTCCTCACAAAGATTCTGTCAGCTTTTATTTGCACTTATAGGGGTCTTTGTGCTACTAAGATTCAGCAAAGACTAATGAGATGAATTCTGTCCCTTCGTCTCTATCATAGAGTTGGAAAGGATTTTATTCCTTTAAACAAATTTTCTTCCAAAATCACTTTATCTTTCTCTCTACTATATGAAAATAGCAGGGAAAACCTATTTGGCTTCTGCAGCCAGAAACATTTGGATTGCCTCTTATTATTTCCAAGAAACTACTGTACCTCTTCTCTGTCTTGTTACTATATTGCCCATTTCCTTTTTTATAAAAGAAATTAGTGTTTGATGTCGGTGTTGTGATAGAGCTTGAGAAACTGAGAAACTTCTAGATAGAAGCACAATACACATCCAGCAGTTAGTATGAGAGACTGGTAGCTGCAGAGAGAGGACTGCCATTAAACTGTTGGATGTTCCTCAGGGTGATAAACAGGAGAAATAATGAGATCCAGGAAGATAATGGGAATCAGGCAGAAAGAGGAGGAGGTGGGGAGACGGAAGGGAGGAGAGGAACAGAAAAGGGAAGGGAGGGAAAGGGAGAGGGAGAGAATGTGAGAGAACAGCCTTTTATAGAATCCTTATTAAGCAAACATCTGAGTTCTCTTCCTCTCAAACCCTGCTTTACACAGTCTCCAAATGAGCAACAAGTGAGAATCTTCCTTTAACTTTCTTTACACATATCAGACAAGCTCCTCTATTTCTTGTTAAACATAATAATTCTTATAGCAGCAATTCCCAAACCCCAAAACAATAACAAAAAAAACATGTTCAAAGTTTTTAAGGCAAGACCTTAGTCTTTGTTACCAAAGAACAAATCACACACAAAATGATATGGGCTGGAATATCTGAAATAATACTGAGGAACAACTGAGGAGGCAAATCTGTCTACAATAACCAATAATAACTAAAAGGGTTGGGGCAGTGACGATATCAACTGTAGTAATCTATGATGCTCAGAGACCATTCTACGAAAGGGCCTCTTTATGAATGATTATTAGGATTATCGTGTCAAGTAAAGAAGATATAACAAAATCTGAAATTTAACGATGTCCACCTGCCCTCTCTTTGAGGGCTTCCTTCAAGGGGAGCTCCTCCTCCTCACCCACTCTGCCATCCAGCTGCCCCATTCTCCTACTGGTAACACACTCTCTCAATTGTCCTGCTTATACTTAACTGTTATGTTGTATCCATGCACTTGAGAGAAGAGACTGCTTTTCATTCAGTTTCTATAGTTCTAGAACTTAGCATAAAACCAGAATACAGGAGGAGCCTCACAAAAGACTGAGGGTACTGAGCACCAGCCCTGAAGTCAGGAGGACCTGAGTTCAAATTTAGCCTCAGATAGATAACACTTCCTAGCTGTGTGACCCCTGGGCAAGTCACTTCATCCCAACTGCCTCAGAAAAAAAACAAAAACAAAAAAACAACGTATGGCACTGATGGGGTGACTTAAGACCTCAGCAGGGCCTTCATGGTGAGGTGGGCCAGCGGCAAAGCTTTAGCAGGACTAGGACTGAATCACTGTGAGCAGTGGGGGCCTAAGTTTACTTTTTGAGGCAAACAGTATCGACAGGATGTTGTCTCTTTGTGGGCCTTCCTTGCAGCAGCCCCTGTGGAATTCCTTGTTGATTCCGGGCACTGACAGAAGTCATCGTGACTCCATAGTCACTGCATCCAGTCAGAAGGCCAAACTTCAGCCATCAGCCCCCCCTCTCCCCCCCCAGTTATTTTTCTCCTGTAAAAGAACCTACTGGTACCTCCCTTCTTCACTAGCTCCTTTTAGGTCCTTAGCCCGCCTCCTCATTTTCACAATGTCTGGTTCATCAGGAACCGCCCACTTTATAGCAGAGACCCTGTGCAGCTTCTAGGGGAGATAGAGCCACCTGGCCTGGGAGCTACGAGTTAAAAATGATTCATTTCTTCCCCTAACTTCTAGGGAAGTTGTAGTGAAACAGAACTGGCTGTCGGATAACAATCTGCTTGTCAGATAACAAAATTTCTGAGGCAATAATGAGGTGCATACCAGGCCACTCCTCAAATCCACCTGCAAGCCATAAAATGAGCAGTGATATGAAAGGTCTCTCTTTTTCCAACAAATTTATCTTCCTGTTCCTGGTTCTTCTGTAAATTCCTTTGGAATTTAGTCCACCTTCATTGGCATAAAAATTGTAATAAAGTTTGCCCTTTGACTTGGAGACGGGCTCGAGCCTATAAGTTCACCAATCTTGTGACCCAACCTTTTTGGGGGTCTCCTCTGAACCCCCAAAGCAGAAGTTCTGTAGGAACTTAGCCTGCCTTATGGCATCTTTCTCCTTCTTATGGCATCCTTCTCCTTATTAAATGGTGAGTCTTGCTAAGGAACCTACCTGCATCTTTCCCTTGTTAATCATTAAACTTCCTTTTGGAACTTAGCCTGCTGCCAATAGCAAAATAAAATCTTTGCCTTGATTCAAAGATGGTCTAAGCTTACAAATTTGAGAAACATGCTTGAAACCTTGATATATTTTGGGGTTCAATCCCCACACCTCATCAGTATTACATTACATTGTCATGTTAAAGATGATCTTAATTATGAACAATGTAATTACAACTCTGCTCAATCAGCGATCAGTTTATAGAAACTATATTTGAAACTTTGGCTTCTGGACTTTCTTGTTTCACAGAATAAGCAACATTTATCTCATTCATTACCTATTCTTTCGGCTGGAAGGAAAAAAGGGTAGCAAGCCTATTGGACCTTTCTACCACATCCAACAAACAATATTTACTTGATCATTTCGCAAACAACCAGTAGCTCAATGGATAATGTTCTTCCCCACAAATCAGGAAGTCTTGGGTTCAAATCCAGCCCCAAATACTAGCTGTGTTACCCTGGACAAGTCAGTGTTTATTTCAGCTTCCTTCCTCAAATGCAAAACAGGGATCAGAACAGCACTTATCAAATAGGGCTACACTTAGCACAGTGCATAGTCCATACAAATTCCCTTCCTTCCCACTCCTTCTCTTGAGTAGGTCTCATGAGTTACCCAAAAGATGCTGTGACAAAACCTCATTAGATTAGTGGCTAAAGACTGGATTACGGAGCAAAACTGTCAAGGCCATTTTGTACTATGTACAATCCTTACTAATCTCCTCCTCAGTTTAGGAAGTAATTCTTTCTGAGGTGACGCTTCAATGTTGGCATCTCTTCCTTTCATTCCCCACCACCCTGGGCCACTCAGGCTCCTCTATCGTTAGCCCAGGGTAAGCCCAGAGTAAGTCAGAAAGGAGGGCAGAACAGAGAGCTCCTCCCAGAATCGCCACTTAAGATGGGAGGGTGCAGTACAACTCTAGACTTCTCCCAATCACCCCAACACACTTTCCCTACCTCTCCCCCTCCCTTAAGCATCCCAGTTCCTAGAGAGTCTTGTTTTCCCTCTATGGAATGTGAGCTCCTAGGAGCCAGTCTTTTGCCTCTCTTTGTATTCCCAATACTTAGTAGGGTGCTCGAGAGAAGTTGAAGCTTAATAAATATTTACTGACTGATTGATCTAATTCTAGGACAAGAGCTCAGAAAATCACAGGACAAGCCCACTACACTATAGGGATAATTCTAATACTCTTATTCAACCCACAAAATGTCCTCCAAATTCAGTAAGACAGATAGTATAAATAGCCTCATTTTACAGATGAGGAAACTGAGGCTCATAAAGATTAAAAAACTTTCCCAAAGATTAAAAGGCTTTTCCTATCTTGTGCTTGAGTTGTTTTCAGTTAAGGAGGCAATTAGGGTTAAGTGATTTGCCCAGAGAGCTGTAGCTAGTAAGTGTCTGGATTTGAGAATGGATTTGAACTTTAGTCTTGACTCCAGGGCCTATATCCTATCCACTTCACCATCTAGCTGCCCCAAGGTTGCATGATAATCAAATGCTGAAGCTGGGACTAAAACCCAGATGCTTTGGACTTTAAGTCCAGGGATCTTTCTATTACACTATATTAACTTCTTTATGTTGGGTCAAAAATCTGTTTCCTTAAAGCTTCCACCCTTTGGTCCTATTTCCACATCAGGAAGAACAACATAGAACAAGTCTATTCATTACACATGGCAACATTTCAAACCTCTGAAAACAGCTTCTCTGTCTCTCCTTCATTTTCCCTCCCTAGGGAATAAATATATCCAATTCCTTCAACTATTCCTTAAAAGTTTGTTAAACAAATGAGTTTTCTAGAACTGCCCTGTTAAAAAACATGGTGGCCAATAAGGAACACAAAACAGTACAGAGTAGAGTGGAACTATTACTTGTAAAGCTGTGAATACAATGTTTCTGCAGATTAATATAAAAGTTTTTTAAGTTTCACATTTTATTTGTGATCAATGAATAGCACACAGACCTTTTTTCACAAGAAAAAAATAATACAATCAGATTTCCCCCATTCTATTCTTATATGGAATATTTTTTTAAAAACCTAACTGCAGAATTACACTTATCCCTAATAATTTCAATGGATATATTTGGTCCAACATTCAGACCTACTGAACCCTTTAAATTTGTATATTTAAAAAAATCTATTGCCTATGAAAGTTCTTGTTCTGGTCTTGTGATAAATGTGGCAAGTATACTTTTTGTCCCTCCTAGTATTCTATTTATATCAATAGTGGTTTTCCCCCAAGAAATGCAAATCATTTATTAGATTTCCTAAGTGAATAAATTTCTCCTTTAGCATCCTTCTCTATACCTCTATGACCAATAACCCATCCTCTAACTGTTGTTATCTTCACTGGTTCCTCTACACCTTTCATCCCTCAGTTCTTTCCCAAGGCCATCCATCAATGCTGTATGGGCTACATCCTCCTTTTGTATTAACTCAATAATGATCAATTCAACTCCATCCTCTACTATGTAGTCCCTTGCCAAACCTTATCTTTAGATTATTCTCACCCCACTTTGCTCCTATTAATGCATGTTGGGTAGAAAATATGAAATTGTTCTGTCTAATCCATCACAAATTTTAACATGAATTTTGACTGGGCCCTTAAAAATACCAAGGCAAACTTTCTACTCCTTAATGGATTAAGCAGCTAGGAAGAATCTGAGATTTGAACTCAGTTCAAATCTGATGTCAGATATTTACTGTGACTGGGCAAATCACTCAATCTGTTTGCCTTAGTTTCCTCAACTGTAAAATGGGGATAACTTTACAAGGTTGTTGTGAGTATCACATGAGATATTTGTAAAGCATGTAGTAAATTGCCTGGCATAAAGGCTTATTCCTGTTCTACCTTCTTCAGCCTCTAATTTAAACTTTCTCATCTTTCACAGTATCTTGTCTTCCCCAAATTTTCAGCTGGGAACTTTGTTTAATGCTCCAGTAAAAAATATTGAAGCAATTTTCTGAGAATCCACTTCATCTCATATTAAACATCTTCCTTCACCATTTCCTTCATTTGTCCCCCTCTTTCCTATTTTGGCTAAACCTTTTACATCAGAGGTTCATAGCCTGTTTTACCTTATGGATCCTTCTGGTAGTCTGGTGAAACCTTTGTACCCTTCTCTGAGTAATGTTTTTTAAATGCTTAAGATAAAATTTATAGTATTACAAAGGAAACCAAACATGGGTGGAAATAAAAATAATCTTTGTCCCTTATAAAATTTATAAACCCTCTGAAGGGTTTATATTATTATTATATAATATATATAATATATTAATGGAGATCCTCCAAGATAAGAATCCCTAGTCTACATGCATCCTTGATCCCATCCTTCCCTTTTTCCCTTTCAATTGAAGATTGCCCCAATTACCAAAACTCTTGATAATTGATCCTTCTATTCTTGCTAAGCACCAAGAAAATGTCTCTACTTCCTCTCCTCTCACTCTCTTCTCAATCCTCCCTCCCCTGGCTTCTAACATCATCATTCAACTGAAGGAGTTCTCTCCAAATTTACCAATTATCTTTCAATTGTCAAATTTAATAACAACTAAATTGCTTCTTCACCACTCACTAATTTGTAGAACCTCCTTGTGAGAATACCTCAAAGTTCTAGCCTAGAGACCTCTTCCTTCTATCTCACTTAGTGATTTCATCTTTTCGTATGGATCGAATGAGGGTCATCCTACAGATGTTTCCACATTCTCCTCCGAATTCTAATCTCTTTCCTTAATTTAATTCTCCACATGTGAAAAACAAAACTCATTGTCTTTCTTCCTAAAACCTCCTCTTCTCCCCCAATTTCCCTACTCTGTAGAGGACACCATCCTCTCAAATACAGGCTCACAATTCTGCTTGTTATCGATCCCTCATTTTTGTGGAGGTCTCATGCCTGAATTTGTCTTCCTTCAAAACATCCCTTCTCTACCTTCCACAACCGCCCATTGCTCTCCCTGCTCCAACTCATCCTTCTCTCAGTGGTTAGAGTGAGTTCCTAGAGCGTGGCTTGGACCATCTTCTCTTTTCCCTCTTCCCCCAGTTCAATAAATTCACATGGCTCCTTATTGCCTCTGGGATCAAATACATATAGAATCCTGTTTGGCATTTAAAGTTCTTCACACTCTGGTTCCCATCTGGGCCTTCTACAAGCCAATTGCACTAGTCTACTGGCTGTTTCCTTTAAACTATACAGAAGGTCCCAGAAGTCTGTGGGCACTTTCGAACTGTCAGAGCAACTTTTGAGCTCAGGCCCACCCTCAGCCCAGAATGCTGAGATCCTCCCTCCCAGCTTCCTTAAAGATACAGCTCAATGCCCAGCTGAGGGCTTTCCATGGTCTCCCAACCTGGTAGGTGCCTTTCTTCACCTGAGAAATTACCTTCCATTTATTCTGTAGCTACCTTGTTTGTGCCTAGCTGTTCTATTCATTAGAATATGAGGCCTTTCAGAACAAGGATTGTTTCTGCTTTTCTTTGTATTCCCAGCAAGGAGCACAGTATCTGGAACACAGTAGCATAAAATGTTTGCTGCCTAACAGAGAAGTATAGCACTTTGTTCAGATCATTAAGCCCCACTCTGTACTAAACACACTTAAAGTACAATTTTTCTGAAATATGTAATGCTCTTCTCTATCCTTCCCCACTCCACAATGCTTAATAGCTGGTCAGGGAAATAAACTGTTAACCAAAAACCTATTTAAACATTATCTCATTAATCTGTCTATAAGATTGGAAAGGCCAACTTTAAAGATGGACACAAAAAGAGTAAAAACTTTACAATTAAAATAAATAATGAATTCACAAGACTGATATGACTATCCTTCCTTTTCCTACAATTTACTAAAGGTTATTTTGTAAATCTAAAATAACCCTAAATTTATTAATCAGTTACCTACCTAATCAGAAAAATAATAAATTATGCTTATTATATATTTTATGTTCAATCTAATAATTTACTTAAAATACAATTATTATCTTCATTTGAAAGCACCAGCATATCAAAATGGTGAGTGTTAAGGATGGCCAAGAAGATTAATAATTGGAACACTAATAATCTTTAACTGGACAAATCACTTAATCTCTCACTATATCAAGGAACTCTTCTAATATTAAAAATTGTAAAGCAAATACCAATAAGCATTTGTAAAAAGAATTCTTATACTAATGAAAACACAGATTCTATTAAAAAAAAAAAAAAAAAACAACCCCAAACTCCCCAAATCTCTAAAGATAAGTTTTGGATTGAAAACAAGTATCTAATCTATTCTTATCTACAAATATAGCCTTTTAGGCTTCAAAAACTCCCAGAGGCAGATTAAAATGTAATTGAGAAATATATAACAAAATAAAAATGTAAAACATAAGTAATGTTAATTTATAATTTTCTAAGTTAATATGCAGCCTGAAGATGCAGTTTCTATTTGATAGTTTGTTAGGTGTACTATCAGTACTAAATAGTTAAAGGTAATTTCTTATTTTCCTAAAATGAAAATCATAACATAACATTAAAAGAAATTTCTTATCTACACATTAAATTTAATGTCTGAGTGAAAATAATGTTATATCCTATCATAGGAGAATTACCAAGCAATTTTTTTAAAATTGGACTTCATTAGAGTGATGATATAATATTTACTGAATCTATCATACATTGCAATAATTCAGTATACAAAGACAAGGTATTGTACTTTGGTCTCATAATCCAAATTAAACAGAAAGATAGGAAAATATTAAAAATAATTGGCAGATAACACAAGTTACAACTAGTGAACAGTAAGAAAAAAATTGGCTTTGTATATTTAAGCATGCTAATTTGGTCACCATCTGTTTTTAGTGGAATCTATGGTGCTTCGTGATGAGTTCTGAAAAGAAAAGCTTAAGATGATTTATTTGGGAAAACTTCCAGACTTAGTGATGAATTATTTTGTCCATGATAATGCCCAAAAGAAATAAAATATGTTCCTCAGTCTTATGTGGCCCATATAAAAATTTACAATAATGATGGCAGAATATTTTAAAATTGGGCAAAAGATGTCACAAAATCAGTTTTTAGTCCACTTATGAACATTAAAACTGGATGTTAATACTCTAAAGATAAGCTGTATTTACAATGAACAAGTGGACATGCTATTAGAAGAACCAAACTGCATCAATATGGACAGTCTTGACAAAAAAAAAAAACCTAGAATATAAAAGAAGCTGCAATTAGTGAAAATTTGTTCTTGAAGAAGCAAACAGTGAGTTTTTCATGTGTCCAAAAGCAACAAGAAATATTTCATGGAACACTTGATCATGTATTGCAGTATCCATGATAAACTTTTTCTGTAAGGCCACCACAAAGATAATTACAGTTTATGTATCAAAATCTGGGAATTAGAAAGCTGAAAAGTTTTATGGAAAAGTCAATAAAACACTTCAAAAGTCAATAAAGATCTTAATATCTGGTGAATTCAATGTAAAGGTGGGCAAAGGTGAAAAACACATTGGAAAATACTGTTCAGGTAGAAGAAATGATAAAGAAACAGTTTAGAAAAGAAGCCCAATACCTTTCAACTATTATACTTGGTTCAAGAAGAGAATTAGAAAAAATAATAATAATAAATAAGGAACAAGAAAAAGAAGAGAATTAAGAGGCTAGATATGATGAGTACCAAAGAAAATCACGAAAAACTAATATTATATGATGAGAAATTACTGGTTATTTCTATAGACTTTGAATCAGCTATCTATATAATCAGACTACCAACTTTTAAATACAAATATAAAAATCAATACTAAATAAGGATACAAATTTGACTGAATAGTACCTAACTGAAATAACTTCAACTTAACCTATTAAACAAGTTATTGGATAAAAAATGGAAAATTAATAAAAGAACATTGACAGACCATTGTTATCTGTTAAGGAATTTACCAATACAAATCACCAAATTAAACTTAAAAGGTCTATAATCACCTTCAGTCATCAAATGATTTTCTTCACCAAGCATAAAGGATTTGGAAGCTAAGAGTAACACTAGTTTAAAATAAAAAGTCATTAATTAAATTTTACAAAAGATGGAGGAAGCCTCTATGTAACTATCTCCTTATAAAACAGAGTGGTGTAGGAAAAAATGAGTTTATAGAAAGCTGAAATGATTATATAACTCAATCAGACCATCTCAGGGATATTATTTCTGTGACAAACTTTCTTCTCTATCAATTAAGGAAAAGCTGTTATTTAGACATTGAGCTACATAAGAAATAACAATTAGTAAAACAAAGAGGAGGTCTACTTGGCTTAGAACAAATTTATACTGAGGAGATGAGGGACTAGGAGATAAGTTCTCCAAGTTTATGAAAGAAAAAAGGAAGCTAAAACCTTTGGGGGGAAACCCTCAAATATTAATATGAGTAAAGAAATAAAGTAAAAACCAGTAACTACTTATTTATATGCCTATTTTCCTTTCTCTACAAAATAATAATAATCACAAATGAAAGCTCTATTGATGAAAGTATCCACAAGAAAAGAAAAATAGGCTTTTGCAAAGAATAGGCTATATTAATCGCATCTTTAAAGTTAAACATTTGACAGAATGTTGCAAAGAAAATATGATGTTACCAGGCCTTATTATTTATTGACAATTTTTAAAAAGTATTGATTTGGTGAAACAAAATATAGAAAAGCACATTTTTTTTCTGAAAATGAATCTCTTTTTATGTATCTCCTCAAAATATAGAATAACAAAAATAACTTTGTTCAATAGATCCTCTGCTTATTAATATCATGTGAGGTCTAAAATGCTTGCCAAATTAGTTTCCCATTATAATTAAAGAAGTCCAGCATAAAGTCCAAGTGGAAAAGAAAGTGCTTATAGATCAGAAGATCTTCACCTATGATCCATCAATCTGTTTTTTAAAAAATATTTCTATAATTGTATTTCAATATAATTGGCTCCTTTATAATCCCATATATTTCACACTATGAGTGTTGGGTTCCGCAGCTAGAGCAGATCTGCTGACACCAGCTGGAGTCCGAGCACTTACCCACAGTTATCGTGGCCTCCACAACCTTCCGACGGCTCTGGATATGACAGAGCAGTCTGACACCACTATGCAGTTAGAGAAGCTTTATTGCTTGGTTATATCATCTTGTCTCTGCTTCCCCTCTCTCCCTCTGCTGTCCTGTTCTTATACCCCTCTCACCTGCCCTGCCAATGTGCCCCACCAACAAGTATGTGTATAGCTTGTGTATCCAGGAGCCCAACTCCTGAGACGGTAAGGGCCATCTCAATTTGGTGCAGATGCCTGTCCTGGTGTGTCTACAGGGTGTGCCCTGGACCTGTAGTCAGCCAGGCAAAACATACACCCGAAGCCTCAACATCCATTCCCAAGAATGAGCTGACCAAGATCCAACCAGCCAAAGCCCACAAGGGTCAGATTTGCACAAGACTTGTCTTTGCACAGACCTGTTGCCTATGCAAATGGGGCATTGTGTGCAAGGTACATGATGAAGCATCTCAAGATTAATGCAGACTCTTGTTCTGTTCCCTAGCACTCTTGTTGCTAAATTCCCCAGCATTATTTTGAGAAGGGGTCCATAAGCTTTACCAGATTGCCCAAAAAGTCCATGACACACAAAAAGAATAAGAAACCCTGCTATAGTTGGTAAACCCCTCCACATGCTCCTGCTTATATTGGACCAAGCCTTGGAATAATTCCATACTTTTTATCTAGGATGTACATGCACCCCCCATACATACATTTTATAGAAAAATGTGATGTATGCACACATAAATTAATATACACTCACATATCTGTTGAAGAGATACTATATAGATGGACAATAAATAGCACCCAGAAATTGATCATCTCAGGAAGCTTTTGGGAAGTTTCACAGTATTTTTAAAGATCTCCCAAGTTTCTCCCTAAAACAAATACCCATCTCTTTTAAACAATTCTACTCTTCCACTTGTGCTGTATGGTTGTAGAGGATACCACCATCTCTGAAGAACTAAAACTGTGGGTTGCCAAAAGATCAGAGAGGCACATGAAATGATAGGTGACTAAGCTACAACACAGAGGAAAAGGTCTAAAAGATGTAATTAAAGTGATGTCTGACATGAAAATGAGGTCAACCAAGGCATGTAGCAAAGCAAGGAAAACCAACGGACAGCTTGCATATTTTACTAGTACTTACAAGGTTGCAAGAGTTCTAGAATTTCCCCAGGATTTGGGTGAATTCTTCCATAGGGATTTTTAATAAGAGTACAGAATCATGATTTTAAAACTAGAAAGAAACATAGAATGAGTGTGGCTGGGGTTCAGTCTCCACCAATGGAGGGAGCATCCACTTCAGTGAGTTCACAACCATCACAGCATTGTATTTTTTATCTTCACAGTATTTTATAATCACTAAATGATACATAACATGTTTATATAAACCTGTTGAGGAATGGGAGATTTGCCCAAATTTTGTCAAACTAATGAAATTTGTAGGGAAAGAATTTATGGAAGGCAACATGGTAGAGTAGAAAGTGCTGGGTTTGAAGCCTGAAATTTGGATTTGAATTCTAGTTCAATCTTTTATTTGTTGTGTTATCTTGGAAAGAAAGTTACTTAACCTCTCTGGATATTAGTTTTCTCACCTGTAAAAATGGGAGGTTTAGACTAAATGACTTCTAAGGTCCCTCTCAAACCAAAGTCTATGCTCTTCAAAAGTATCAACAAATCAAAAAAGTAAATAAAGTTGAGCCAAAATTTGAAAATGGAGATCATGAGCAGAACAGTCAATGGAAACATAAAAATTAAATAAGTTAATAACAAAGTCAACTCAAAACAAAGAGAAAAAAACCTGTTAGTCAAGTAATATTGCTAGGTTCAAGGTATTTTTCTGAAACACTTAATTTTTTTACCTTCAAACCTTTATATAAAAGTAGGAAAGAACATCTCATAAAATTATCCCTACAAAGTAGAGGTCACTTTAAAAATAGACATTGATGGAGTAAAAGGATTTCCTCAAAACAAATAACATGGTAGCAGGAACTAAAAAAAGAGTCGGATCTCTTACCTAAAATTCCAGGGAAGAGAAACTAATGTTGGTTATTTAATCCAAGGCCATTTCCGAAGGCTCCATTTCCCAATTCTATAAATTTTCTCTTTCCATAGCCTTACCCACATCAGTTCTTACACTTAGAATATCCTTCCTTCCCCCTGTTCTTTGCTTAGAAAAATCCTGTGCATCATTTGAAGCTCAGATAAAACGTCATCTTCTTCAGGAAACTTTTCTTAATCCTTCCAGTTAGAGAGTTTGTTGGAGCTGAACCTCACTTATTGAAACCTATTTGTACCTTCTTTATGGACTATGTTGGGCTTTTATTGTCTTTTTTCCTCATCTATCTCTCTTCCTTAGGTAGGGACATATTTTTAAGAAGTCCTCTGTTTTGCATAATTTCACATGTACAATCAATATCACATTGCTTATTTTCTCAAAAGGTGGAAGGGGGGAGAGAATTGGGAACTCAAAAATTTTGTGAATGGAAAGTTACTAGGAGAATAGAGAAGACTGGAGTTCTGGAGTTCCTCTTCAGAGGATACTGAAGTAAAAAAAAAAAAAAAAAAAAAAGCCTCTCTTCTTCCAAAGAATAATATTAAATGATTACTTGTCCAAAAAGAATTCACAGAACTCAAAAGACTTTTAAAATCTGATGAGAAGTTGAGGGAAAAAAATTTTTATCCAAGAAAAATAAGATTATATAAAGAAAATCAACCAATTAGAAAAGGAGATGCAGACTCTTAAAAAAAAAAAAAAACGATTTCTTGAAAACTAGAATTGGGCAAGAGAAGGCCAGTAATGTTATAAGACTTAGAAATAACATAGCAAAATGTAAGGAATGAAAAAATTATGAAAAAAAGTTCAGACTGTAAGACATCTCAAAAGCAAATCAACTACTCTGGAGGAAAGATCAAGAAAGACTACCTGTGAGATATAATTTAAAAAAAGAATCTTGATACAATAATACAAAAAATAATTAAAGAAAATTATCCTGAAATGTTAGAACATTTGAATTGTAGAAATAGGAAAAAACCAAACAAAACATTACTACCTGAAAAGAAATCCTATAAGTAAAACAAACAGGAATATCATAGACAAATTCTGAAACCCCCCCAGGTCAAGAAGAAAATATTATAAGCAACAAGAAAAAAAAATTCAAGTACTATGGAGCTACAATCAGAATCACATAGGACCTAACAGCAGCTACATAAAAAACTGAAAGTCTTAGAACACTATATATTGAAGAGCAAAAGAACTAGAGTTGCCACCAAAAATAAAGCCAGCAAAGTTAAGCATAATTCTGATTTAGAAAAAAAAAAAAAAAAAGACATTCAGTGAATTGCCAGACTTTCAGGATTTTATTGGAAAAAGATCTAAACTTAATAGAAAATCTGATAATATAAGATCCAAGAGAAATATAAGTAAACATCAAAGATTAATTACAAGGGACTCAATAAGTACAAAAAGTTTATTTTATCTGTGTGTCTAAGATTGTTATTAGTAATCTGGTAATTTAAAAGAAAGATTGGGGTGGAGCTGAGCATGATGATTCTAAAAAGCAAAATCATGTAGGAAATTCAAAGGAATTAGATGGGGAAAGAGAGCTGGTAGTTCTGGAATCCTGCTATCTATCTATCTATCTATAAGGGTATGCAAGTTTTCTAAATTCAGAAACAAAAGGATAAGGAGATAGGGAGAGGGTGAGGATAAGGTAGAGATTTTTAGAAGGCACCCTACTCACATCATATCAGATTGAAGAGAACATATACATTTAGAAGGGAATAAAAGTCTTTTAAATTTATAAAGAAAATATGAGGAAGAGAAGCAGTAGATGGATAAAGAAGGGTGATTAGTTAATTGGAATGGGATAAAATGTGTCCATTAACAGGAATGGGATAAGAGTTGGGGGAAAGGAAAAGGGAGGGATTCTTGGAGGTAGGTTAAGTAACAGGAGGACAAGATTGTGGGTAGAAGTAAAGCTGGAAAGTAATTAGGGATAGGGAACAAGAGAGATACACAATTAATGGATCATGAATAATAATTATTATTCATAATAATTCAGTAATACATTGTTATTATACATATATATGATATTCAATAATATATTATACATAATAATTATTCAGTAAAAAAAAATCAAGGGTAGTGATCATGATTTCACATAAAGAGAAAAATAGGGAAACTATACTGTCACATATTACTCAATATTGTTTTAGACTCTTTAATTAGACAGTATAAGATTAGAATATCACTGAGGTGAAGGAAATGATGATGGACTCAGAAACATATGGAAAACTTGGACATATGAAGGATGATGTTATCTATCTTCAGAGAGAGAACAGATAAGCAAAGTATAGTTTTAATAGATGTATATGAATGTATATGTATATGTCGGATCATAGATATCTATGTATATGTAGGGGTGTGTGTGTATGTATGTCTCCATGTTTAATTGCAGCCTTCTTGGGGAAAGGGAAAAAAAGAATAAAGTAAAAAGTACACAGTAGGGAAGAAAAGAAAACCTACAAGGAAGCAAAGTCCAGATGGGGCAGTTCTGAACGCAATGTGTCATAATATTTAAAAATATAGGCTTTCTTGAAATGGAAATTGTTTCAGATTTTTGAATCTTCTCTTACGTTCTGCTGTACCCATGGCAATTTTTATTTTGTATTTAAGTTTTAAATTAATTTTTTAAAAGAATTAAATGAATATTTATAGTCCCAGAAGCTAAAACAATACTTTAAACCTAAATTCTCAATAAATTCCATTCTTATAGAAACATGTGAAAAAATATTTAATAATGTGAAATTAAGTATCAGAGATTTAGCTTTTACCTTTTTTTCTGTTAAATAAAATTGGGATAAAGGAAATGTCCCAAATGTTAATGTTTTTAAAAATTTAATTAAATAAACATCTATTAAAGGCTTACATGCAAGATCATGTAGGTCCTGGGCATACAAAGACCTCATCTCCCAAGAATAATCCATATCCTCAAGTAGCTTTCATTTTACTGGGGGAGAAATGAAAAGGGAAAGAGGAAAATGTTACATGTAGACAAAAATAAATAAATAAATACAAAAAATATCCTTAATAATTTCAAGAAGAAAAGAACAAAAAATACTGGGGGAACTAAGAAAGGCCTTATATAACTAAGCCTCTAACCAGGCAAAGTTTGAGGAGAGGACATTTCAAAGTATAGCACATGGAGGCAGAAGATGAATTATCATATACAAGGTTTATGGTTGGAGCCAAATTTGACTTGGAGAAAAAATGAAGGGCAGTAAAATATATATCTATGTATATAAAAGGCAAGCATAAAGTGCATGAATAAAATATTAAGAGAACGGATTTATTCCTAATATTTTAAATTAATATGTGAAGGGTGGGTATGGGTGTGGGTGGAATACAACTTATACCTGAATATAATACCAGGTAATTGGAAGAGGATGAGAACAGTAACAAGGCCAAGCTTCACAGGGCAAGTGACACATGAGGTTAAAAAACACAAAAACCTAGAATTTTGAGAGATTGATGAGAAGGCAATCTGTTCCAGGAATAGGCGATTAATGTATGGAAGCAGGAGTAGGAGATGAAGTGACTAGAAAGTAAGCTTCTTGAGGGCAGTCTGCTCCATTTTTGTCTTTATATTCCCAGCACCAAGTACTGTGCCTTCTCTATATGAGATACTTAGTTTTTGAATTGTCTTGTATGTTCTATTAACAGCTAGTAGTTCAGTTTGACTAGAAAGTAGAGCCCTTAAATAAGGCTTGAAAGGTAGAAGCCAGTCTAGATGATTAGTGTTCATTTCCTATCTCAGAGTTTATATAAGTATCTGTTAATTTCTATTTAATATGCATATAATGGATCTTATACATTACAGTGACAGTCTTCTCTTCGTAATTTGTTTTCTGGGGAAAGTATTTCTGGTAACCTTTTTGTATTTGGCAGGAAAGTAGGAGCACGACTATCACCAAAAGCAAAACATTCCATCAAAACTTTAGTGTTTAGTTTGGACAAATGAGCATGTACCCACTAATGGAGGCTCAGAAGCTTATAAGGAATTGTTTATTTATAAAGAACTACCTTGTTTATGAAGGCATATCTCCATTTCCTGTAGGCTAGTTTTAAATGAGATGAGGTAGACCATCAAATTTTGAAAAGGCAAAAAGAAAAAAGATTTCTGCCCCTCTATTTCACCCCACCGCCAAATTCACAGCATAACAATACATCTAAAGGCTTCATCTGATCACTTTCAGATAAACAGATAAAATTGTTTTACTAGAAAAAATCCTCAATGCAGAGATATTATTTGTTTGTCCCATGTTAAAAATTACATTCAAAGAATGTAACTGTACTCCCTGAATATTTGAAAAATTACTTCCAGAGAAAGGTAACACTCAAGTTCTGAAAGACTTGTTACGCTACCCAATCAGTCCAGCTAGTTGAGTAATTAAATTCATTTAATGTGTTTCTTGAGAATTCATTTTTTGTATGTTAATCTTTCAAGATAGTCTCTGATACCAGATGTATATTTTCTAGTCATCTTCTTGATCATCAATGATGATACTGATAGAAACTGTGCATCTTAATCCACCTGGTGAGGTAGAGAGATCTCATTTCCCAAACAATTTTTTTTTAAACCATAAAGGGATCTGGAGCAGAACGTTCATACCATCATGTCCATGGTTTCAACCTGATAGAAATCTGAAAAGCAATGCCCTCCAAACTTTTTCCCATTAATGGATAACACAAAAACTGAACATAAAAAACAATAAACACAATTCTAACACATACATTGTTGAACTTTTATTTCTGTCTCTTTAAGCATCTCATGACAAATACTGCAATTATTTCTAAGCAAGACCACCGAGACAAGAATTTTGACAAAGGCCTTAACTACAAAATGATTATTTTCTTTGGACGGCGGACATAACCAATTGCACACTAAAGAAGGGAGTGCTTAACCTTTTCTGCATGTGATGGTCCTGTTTCACTGTGTGGTAAATCAACCTAGGGATCCCTTGTCAGAATAATGTTTTTAAAGGCATAAAATAAATTATATAGGATTATAAAGAAAACCAATTATTCTGAAATAATTATAGCAATATTTTAAAGTTCCTCCTCCAAAAAAGGAGACCAAGTTATGAATTCCTGAACTAGAGCCTCACTACTTTTCACTTTTTACTGAACTACTTAGAGTCTATAATCTAAAATTTTAAGACAAACCACATAACTAATGATAATTAAATTGGTATTTTAGGACAACTAAACTCCTATCAAGGAAATCCTAAATAGGATTTCATAAAAACAAATTCTCCAATTCACCGAGTCATGTAAGAGAAAGCTCCTGTTTTTGAGAATGCCTTCAAAGAATGATTTGACATTACAGTAGCAGTAGTATGGTTTAATAAAAAAAAAAAAAATGGAGATTTGCTGTTAGGGTTTCTTCAATTGTAAAATAAAAGGATTGATCTAAATAATCCCTAAAGTTTTTCCCAGCTCCAAAAAACTAAGATTCTATTTAAAAAAAAAAAAAAAGGTGACAATTTTAATGTTACTAATGTTCTTTCTCTTTAGGTAACTAATCTTAGTAAAATGGCAAAGATAATTAAAGTATAGTTCTCAAGATAAATTTCTTAAAACAATTCTTTAGCACCACCATCCCCCCCATTCTTTCCACTTGTCCTGATCAGAGCAGGGGAAAGAATGATGATGGTTATGAGATTACTCTGGTAGAATATAAAACCATAATGGAACTTTCTTTTTCATTAATTTAATTAATTTCAATACAACAAATATCTATCAAATGCTTACTATGTAGATGTTATGTATTTGGATATTACAATAAAAACCAACATACAGTCCTTGGTTTCAAGAAAATTAGTCTAACTGGGAAAATAAAATAAACACTCAAAAGCTCAAAGAAATAAGATATAGGGTAGAATGTGAAGGTTAGACAAAGTGTTATAACATGAAAGAAAGAATATTTTCAGATGTAGGAAAAGCAACAACTTAGTGAAGAAAGACTTCACAAAGGCATTGACAAAAGAAAAAAATGCTGGAAAGACTGTTTGTAATGATTGTGGAATGCCTCAAATAACAGGTTGTTAGTATTTTAACCTACAAACAACCGGTACTACCTAAGCTGAGATGTGAATAAGGGTGGTCAGACCTTTAATTAGGAACATTTTGTAAGCAAGAGAACAGAGACCTGGAGACCATTCAGAAAATTTTTAGTTAATGTAGGAAATGGAAATGTGATAAGAGTTTAATGAGAATAGTAGCTGTGTGAACTATGAGAAAGATGTAAGAAATGCTGTAGCAGAAGAACCCATAAGACTTGGCAGTAGATTCAAGAGTGGGGAGTGGAACTTAGGAAAAAGCACAAGTCAATAAAGCCTGAGTGTCCGGGAGAATGGGAAGAGGTGCAGGTTGGCAGAAAGACGAGCTTGATTTGGGGCATGTTGAGTCTAAGGAGCTGGTAGCTAATTTCAATCCACAGGTAGCTGGAAATCAGAGGAGAGATCAAGGCTGGGCACAAACAGCAGAGAACAATTTACAGAGAAACAGTAGTTGGACACAGAAGGAAAGAGAAGCGAAAAAGAAGCCAAAGTGAAGATGCAGATCCTGAGGAGGGGGGCTGAGGACAAAGCCCTGGCATTAAGTCACACTTGTGGGAAGGGAAAAGGATGTGTCAAGAAGGAAGCATGGTCAGACAGTGAGAATTCGGTTAGAGAAGGGTCATAGGACAAGTCCATAAAGGTCCATAAGCCCAAAGGCTGAGAAACGAAAGGAGATGAAAACTAGGTTGCAAGACACTGAAATGGGAAGGTAGACTAAAAGGGTCAGTGAGGAAATGGTGTAGGGCAAGCAGAGGCAAGACAATTTTTCCTTGGATAGGGACAGAAGATGCTGAAAAATTATAGTGATGGAACTTCCCAGAGCTGGAACCTTGACAATCAAGTCAGAATTTTACTTGATTTTAGAAAACTGTCAGGAAATTTTAGTATTACTCAGGTTACCTGAGAGTTTTTCATGTGTTTTTAAAAACAATCTTATCTTAAAGGATATTTAAAATCCTTGGTAATTGATGGATTCATTTCCTCCACACATTAAGCATATTACAAACTATTTAATTCTATTTAAACAGGTTAGCATAAAGGACTATCCAACTTCAATAAATTTCAAAGTGTGGTACAATAGAGTCTACACTTTTCAAAGCTAAGTCCAATAGCAGCTATTTATAAATGTTTACATTGTCCCAAGAAAAAGGATGTTTAAAAAACATTTGCTATTTACCAATCTACAAAAAGAATATAAAAACATACAGTCTCAATATATAGGCATTAAAGAAATCCTTATCTCAAAAGGATATGTATTTACAAAACTAATGGCTACTTAATTTGTTTGACTCAAAATTAAGAAATACAAAAATAAAAATGAAGACATGTAATAGATACTCAAAAGCTTTGCTGGTGGTGGAAGGGGTGGGAGTGGAGTTATAGGAAATTAGTCTAGTGAAACAAATATTTTCAATATCTGCAGTTTTCCCCTGGTATACTGGTTAATCAACTCAACTGGGAGGTTAAACCTTGCCATTATTAACATTTTCAAATCTCTTATAATTTCTCAAGGAACTAAAAATGAAAGCAATTTTCCTGATAATCAAACACCCTAAACTAAAAATTGAAATAATAAAAATAACAGTTGACATTTACATAAGATTTTAAGATTTGAAAAGCACTTTACACATATTAATTCATCTGATCTCATGGTAACTCTATGAAATGAGTCCTATAATTATTGTGATATAAAATTCAAGAGACATAATTTTGGGGTAGTCATTTTTTATAATGCTATCAATAATTCATAAAATGATCAAGGGCATTCTCTAATGCCAAAGATCCTTCATGGAAATCCCTGCTTACCCCTTGGAAGAGTAGGTGCTCCTGAAAGTGGCAATTCTAACTGGTTAACAATTAATGGGAAGAATGAATATTATAATGAAAGGTGGGTTTATTCAACTGAGCAGCTGGGGGACTTGACTCAACTCTGATCATTCAATCTTGAACAAAGAGATCTATACCTATATCCTTAGTCTAGGATAATCTAGACAAAAGAGGATTACCCAGATCTGTCTGAGCAAAATATAATGGGCTGGAATGCATCAATTCACCTAAATTAAAATTTCTTTATCTTTTGATCAGATATGAGTTTTCTAGTTGGGTCAGTTTTGTCCAAGATTTTAAATCATTATGAATCCTGTACTCCAAAAGTTGCCTGAATAACCTACAGGGGCTGATTTCCAAATAACAAAAAGAAAGGGGAGAAAAAAATCCCACCTTAGTCCTAATTCAACAACTGGTGACTAATGTAAATGAGAAATAATAATTTGTCTCAGTATTATTATCCCTATTTTACAAATGACTCTCAGGAAGGTAAAGTGATTTCCCCTCAGTTACCGAATTAGTATGTGTCAAAGGCAGGGTTCAAACCCAGATGGCTCCTGGTTCCAACGTTTAACATTCTTTCCACTGTTCATAGTTGCCTTTAGAATATATAAAAAAAAAAACTTTTAGAATTATCTTGCTTTAAATATTTGGTGATGATACACATTTTATTTTGAAGACTGTCAATAGTAAACAAGCAACCTCTTAACATTTAGCCATAAATTATTTAAATAAGCCCAATTTCTCTATGTAAATAAAAAAAGGTTTGGGATTTTTTTTTTAATGGCATTAAAAGATACGAATGTTAATTACTTTGGCAATTCTATCTTCCTATTTGTATTAAAAAGTCTTAGAGCTACCTATCATTTTACAACCTATATCATATACAAACATAAAACTGATAAGACTATTATGTTAGCCAGGATTCCTAAACTCAACAATAAAGGAGGAAATACCTAGTGCCAGCAGGATCAATTTCCTTCATCTAAAGTATTAGTTTATTTAATCTAGCTTATCAAGGGATCTAGCAGAAACAGCATTCTAAAGAAATATTGAGTAATGATTTAGAAAGAAATATCATTGATAAGCAAAACTGATATGCTTGCCAACATTTACAACATGTTGGAGGATAGGAAATATATAGCACTGTCTAATAAAAGGAAATGGATTATAGAATTTTAGAGCTAGAAAGGTTCTTTGAGGTCATCTAGTCTATTCCTCTCACTTTTACTGACTAGGAAACTTAAGTCCAGAGGAGAAATGTCAATTTTATTTTTTTAAAAGAATGAATATTTTAATTTTTGCTTTTCTTGAGATATAATCCATGGGGCAATATTACCAAATAATTCTGTAATCATAAATCAATCTAGTGTATGAAGCATGACTATAAAGAAATGTCTGATTTTTTTTTTTAATATCTCATAGAAACTACATAAATGATTATCTCCTTCAAAGAGATCACTATGGGAAGCTATTTACTCCAGTGATAGATTTTAAATTACCCTAAGAACTACAACTACACAACCATATAGAGGACTTAACTAAATGATGAGCCCTAAGTGACACACAAGGGAGGCACTGAGTCAATTTACATAGGTGAATAGTTCACTCACTCTGGCCTTGCATCTGTTGTAGATGAGAGATGAATAGGCCATTGTGTAGACATTTCAGGTTGGAATAACTTTCTAACTTTGGTATACTCTTGAAAATCCTCAATGCTAGAAAAATATTCATCTAAAGAATAGATTTGACTTTTGAAAACAACCAAAAATCTTTTAGTCCTAAATATGATCAGACTAAGTACTGATGGTTTAATAGAAAAGTAGAATTTCAAACACATTTTGAACAGTAGTGTGGTATAGTAGAAACATTACTGGATTTGCAATTAAAACACAGGGGAGCTGATCTGTGGTGTGGTTTGTGTGAATTTAGGAAAGTCAATTAACTTCTCTAGATCTCTGTTTGCCTTCAATTTCTAAATCCTTTCCAGCTCAAAGGAAGGAACAACTAGGAACAACTAGTCTTATATTAGGAGTTTAGTCAAAGACAACTCATACACACACACACACACACACACACACACACACACACACACACACACATAAATGTTCTCACATGCTTATTTAGGAAAAAGCAGTTTGTTCATTTCACATTCTGTGCATGTAGAATTGGAATGGGGAATATAAAAATTTAGGTTTTGACTTTATATGGATCAACAATTGTTTAGATACTGCTTCTGAGTACTACTCATAGGAAGTGATTATTATTTCAAATACATTCTTAGTCCAGTGATGATCAGGATGATAAATAACAAATCAACAATATAAATTTGTCAGAAAATTTTAAGAGTCACAAATTTATCATAATTTACAATATATGGAGTTTTCTAAAGGTTTGCTCTCTGAATTGTCTTTAAAGCAAAAACTTTTTAGAAACATAGGAAAAAATTAGCTAATAGGTTGTAAATCATCATCCCTAATAATACGTGAATCTAAAAAAAACTAGATACCACAAATCATTAACCAATTTAAAGCAGTATAAATCCATAACCATTGTCTTTCTATTACATCTAGACAAAGTATCAAAAAAAAATTAATATATATAAGCTTCATATGAACCTTTACTGTTAGTTGTTAATGGAATTTTCAGGATGATGCATAATTACAAAAAATTATTAGATCAGAAATAACATACCAAGTCTATAAAAATAAAGGAAACAGTATATTTTTTAAAAGTCTCTAGCTCATTAAATATTGAACATATATCAAAAAAACAGACACATGACAGAATTGTTATTTCACTTTTAGAATATTTTTTCTCTACCAAATCTCTAAGAATAGATTCTGCTCATCCTTTGTTTCTTTTCACATTTCCAACATGGTGCCCAGCACATCATAGATACTTAGTAAATGCTTACTGAATTTAATTGCAATAACTTAAAATTGTTTAAGTTTTACATCATCTTTATTATTCTTTCAAAACAGTTAAATAAATTCAAACGATACTAGCTTTTTCATTGAAATATAAAGATTAAAATAAAGGAATAACAATTTAACTTAATATTTTCACTATCCTCAAAATGGCAACAGATTTCTTGTCTACCACACCAATCCTGTTTCGGCATTTTTTAAAAAAGGTCTTCCCTTGTAATTCTTATTTTTCCTAATCCTAAAAGGAAAAAAAAGAATGGGAGGTCTCTACTTCTTTCCTAATAAAGTCTATGTGAGATACCATACAGATGTTAACCCTGTTACACGATTTGGAAGATATTCCAAAGTACAACAATCACAATAAAAAAATTAAAATGATGTTCTTTTTAAAGTTAAATTATGTAAGTTAAATCTTCAACTCAATCAGAGATTGAATTCTCTCTGATTTATTCAAGTAAGAATTGGATCTTGACTAAAAAGATCGGACTTAGAAGCGTCAATTTAAAACTGATATAGGTAAGATTCAAATCACTATGCAATACCTATTTATCTATACTGTTCGATCAGATATAAACTTTTAGTTGCTATTACTCCAATGGTGGCATTGCTTCCTCTATATTTCTATTTTGATATCTCTATTCACAGTGAAAAGCATCTTGATTACAAACAGAATCTATGTGATGATGTAGTAAGAAGAAAATTTGGAACTAGACATCAAAGTAGACAGAAAGCATAACATTTTTGTAAGCTGCTGTATCACCCATATTATACAGGCATCTGAATTTTCTGAAATATTTTTCATTGCATATCAGTAATTCTATTGGCACAGGAGATTCCTCAAGATGATTCCCCCTTTCCCACTGTTATTCTTTTTTCCTTTCTTCCATGAACATCTTAGTATTTTCACCACACATTCTGTGATTCTGTTCAAGGATATGTGACACATTTCAATCTACTTCTGAACAATGGTGGTGGATCCTTAGGTGTTCTACTGGATTTTGAAGAAAGGGACTTCTTGAAGAAGAGTAATCCTGGTAATCCAAGATTACTGAGAACATACTGAATCTAGTATACATACAATCCTTCATATTCCAATATGAATTCCAATAGCTGACCTCCAGAATACCTAAAAAAAAAAAAAAGAAAAGAAAAACATTTTCTTAAAAATCAATCAAATTTTAGGAAATATTTAAATAGTAGGCAGTATAAATTCTTAAAATAGCTCTATTATAATATAGCTAAGATTGAAATAATAGGACTTAAAATTTTTAGCTTTCTAATTTATTAAATTATACTATGTTTTAAACTAATCAGAAAATCAGGAAAGAGCATGAAGAGTTTATATACAGAGTTTGATAATGAAAGAATTCACCTAAAATACTTAAAAATATTAGTTGTATTTTCCTGCAAAATTATTTTTATGATTTTTTTTTTCTGATAAGGTAAATAGCTTTCAGGAAACACCAGTTTTCTGCATTTATGTGGACAATTTGTGAACATACTGAAATAATCTAACAATAAATAAAACAAGTTATGTATTGGTATAAACTGGACCTGTTTTCAGTAAAAAAGGAAAAAGCGGAATTAAATGATCTCTAAGATCTAATGATCTTTAATTCTATGTCCTATCACCACAGGCTATGTGACCTTTAATCAAAATAATAAATTCCTTTATATCTGCTTACTGATTTACAAGAGGACTGTACTAAATAATCAAATATGTCCCTTTGAACTCTAAAATTCTGTGATCTGTGAAGTGAGAAAGGAACATCTTTTGTAGATCCAGTTACCATAGATCAATTTATCATTTTCTCCTCCTCAATAGCCTACATCCAAGGGAATTGTCTAGAATTATGACTAAGTCTAAAATACTAATTAGACAACAATACAATTATTTGAAAGAACTTCCATTTTTCCAAGTTCACAAGACATGTATATAGATGGAATATAATTTTTGTCAGCATCCATAACTGTCTCTTCTGCTACCTATATGACCTTGGGCAAAGCACCTCATCTCTCTAGACCCCAAATTTCCTCATCTGTAAAATGAGAGGATTGCATTGAATGGCCCTGGAAGTCCCTTTCTATTCTAAGTCCATGACCTTAATTGTTTCTGTGACAGAGAATGACAAAAAATGTACAAATTATTATTAAGATGGCATCCATCAACTCTACTATAAGGCCCTAGCCCAGAAAACAAACAATAGCTTTTAACTAAATGTAGCTCATCTATGATACCATATACTATACCTGTAGGTAACGTGTCCTTCCCTGATTGCTAACCAGGGACCAGGTTTGCTGGCGATGCTTCATTCCAGGATAAACACTTCCTTCTCCAATTTCTGGACAGCTGTTGTGGTGGTGTATTAAACTGCCATATCTGTGGTGTCATTCAAATTCAATAGCTCTAAGGATGGCCTGATGCCCAAAATAGCATCTAGTCACTTCCCAACAAAAAGGACTTGTAATTCTGGGTTTCCAAAGAGCACCAGGTGCCCTTCACAGATTTTGCCGTATTTTGTTTGAAAGCCCTTATCTTCTCCAAATGATTCAAAACTATTTTATTACTGTTTTGGCACAAAAACTAAGGCATATTTTTGCATATTGCTCACCCCCGTACACACCAGCGAAACATCCTATAGAAGCCACTTTGCCCCAAACATCAACTACTCTGTCTTTCTCAGGACAAGCAGAGAAATGGACTTCATTCCATGTAAAGGCAAAGAAAGCAGGTAACAAAACACAGGAAACCCTGAGGGGATGAAAGTACTTTGGAAAATTACTACCACTAAAGGCTTTTTGAAAGGAAGGAAAAGCATTATGATACCAGCTATCATTCTAAATCATTTTGCTCAAGCAATAGATTATTGATGCCAATATTTATATTACCTTGGGTTTGGATAGAGAGAAACTTTCTAAGACATGCATCTGAGGGGTCAGAATTACAGTTGTTCAACTATCTATGGACTGACTAGATAAATTCCTAGAAAAATGTTTGTAGAACACACTTCTATATATATAGAAGCCTACTTTCCCACACAACCTGAAGAAATGGGAGCTGTACTCCCATGAGGGAAAATCATATGGCTTAAAGCAAAAGTAAAAATCTCTGCCCCATGCCGTCTGCTGGGAGTTGTAATCCCCATCCGGTTCCATTTGGACTGTTTTACAGAAAGCATTATTAAAAAAACATTCCCCATCTTGACTTTGGACATCCTGAAGTATATTCTTCTCCTACTATCCCTTCATTAAGTCTACTCCACTTGGTATATCCAGAGTTGTACTTGGTACAGCATCAAGGCAAAGTCACTATTAATCTATTCAACAGACTGGTTCTAATTCTTTAGTCTCCCCATTTTGCCGAGAGAGTCGCATTCTGGTCCCATTGTGACCATATTTTAACCTGGTTCTGTGATTTTATGAGCAAGATTCTCTTCAGACTGCAATCACATCTTCTAATTCTTAATTATTCCCTTTTGGCACCCAATTTTCACGCAGTAAATATTCATAGGCCTGTAATACTGTTTTAATACTACTCCAGAAATGAAGGGGGAAAAACAAAAACAGTACTGAATAAGATACTGCTGTTGCCCTCTAGTTTACAATTTTCCTTCAACATGAAAAAAAGTTTTTAAGAATATGCAAAAAAGTTAAACATATACTAATCTGTATTGTTACCTAGATGACCAAACAGTAGAACTGACAGTGAAAGCTATTAGAGAAGGGAAAATGACAAGAAGTGGAGACTCTGTAGAAGAGGTGAAATTTTGGCTTGACCCTGAAGGATTAAGAAAGAATTCACACAGGTAGAGAATAGGGAAAGAGCATCAGTTCCAGGTGTGGTAAAGAGCAAGAACAAAGGCTTGTAATTAGGAAGGAATAAAATGGTTACTAAGCCAAGCTTGTAATTCCTGAGAGAATAGGACTGCATATAAGAGTCAAAGTGACTTGATCTCAGTTACAACATATAGAAATAGGTTAGAGAAGTTACAGAATGAGGAGACAAAATTCAGCAAGAATGAATTTTTATGTAATATATAACAAGTTAAACATTTTCTGACTTAAAAATTTCTTTACAGGAATCTTTACCTATTTGTGAGCAAGTAAAATATGTAAGGCTTAATAGACTTAGAAACCTATACAATTAAAATTACTGAGTTTTCTTCTGTAAAATGGTAGGGTGGAGGGAGGAGAATAATGTTTTCTTGGATTTTGCCCCATATATAGGAATTACTACATTTTCTCATCTACAACAACCTACAACAGTTTCAAGAAGATAACTTGAGTTAAGAAAAGGCTTTGAAATAAATGTGTGTGGTATTGGGTAAGTCTCACAGGTTAGAATTAGCTTTCAAAAAATGTTCATTTCTTGCTTTTTTTTTCAATTTGAACAATTGTTTCTTGTCTCCCCCATTCCATGCCATCCCCCTTTTTCCCCATTTTTCAGGGAATAGACTTTAGATACAAGTAGCTTCTTGCAAATATCACATAGCTATACAAACTACTGCAGCAAAACATCCTTTGAATCTTTCCTCCTTCCACAGCAATTTACAAGTGAAATATAGGTAAGAAAGATCACTTTTCATCAAATACAAGACCTTCTATCAATCAATAGGAATATATAAGACTTAATGGATAAATTGAACTGAAGAAGATGGGGGTTCAAATTCTGCCTCAATCACTTACTAATTGTGTAACTCCCAAGAAAGTCACAACTTCTCAGTCTCAGTTTATGCGTCTATTAAAATAGTTATAATAACATCTACTCCACAGTATGTTATCCATAAGATAACAAATGTGAGTACTCTTAAAACCTCAAAGTACAGTATTTAAATACTATTTGGTATTATTTGCTAAAGTACTAAGATAGGTCCCATGGTTCCAAATGAAAAAGTATAACAGTCTCTGTACTTTAGAAGTTTACTAGGAGTTGAGGGAAGAACACATTCATTGAAAATCTAGGATATGTTCTAAAAAAAAAAAAAAAGAAATACTAATTTGGAGTAAGCAGGCACTATCAAATGAGGGAATCAGGTATCTCTTAAAGGAGTTGTCAGTGGAGTTAAGTTTTGAAAGAAGATAGGGGTTCAGAGGTGAGGATGAGAAAGGACAGGCATTCCAGGCATGGAGAACAGCCTGTGCAAAGGAACAGAAAAAGAAGAAAAAGAAGAATGTTGTGTACCAGGAATAGCAAGTAGGACAATTTGGCTCAACCCAGATTTCATGAGGGGAAACAATATGTTGATGAGGTAGAAATATCTAAACTTGGCAACTATTTTGGATATGGCTGATGAAGGAAAACGAAAAGTCCTGTGATGACTTTGGAGGTTATGAAGCTGGGTGACTACAAGCACAGTGGGCCATCAGCATAAATAGGAGGAATGGGTTTGGGTAAAAGATAATGAGTTCTATTTTAGAAGTCTATGGGACATCCAAGTGAAGATATCCAGAAGGCAATTGGGTAGGTGGGACTGAAGTTCAGCAGAGATATGACGGCTCCTGGGTATGTAGATATGGAAGTCATCTGCCCGGAAATGATAGTTGATTTCATGGGACCTGGTGAGTTCACTAAAGGAGAAAATGTAAAGGGAGAAGAGAAGACTGGGGATAGAACCCTGGAGAAAGTTCAGACTTTCCATTTCCTCCCATTCTCTACTAGAGCTTACTTTTACCACTCATCTTCCATCCTCATAAGACACAAACTCCAAACCACACCACTCTCAGAAGCCATAAGTATCAAATCCATAGCAATCTGAATCAGCTATCCCTAAATGAGTCATTACATTTCAAGTACTAGTTGATTTTTTTAAAGGGATATTAAACCAAATTAAAACAAATGTGGACTTAATGGATAATAATGAAACTAATACAAGAAAATCCTTAAAGTTAAAACATCTACAAAGTATCTCTATCAACATCACAGACTATGCCTAACCACTCAAAGGTATACAGGATATAAATGTTATCGGCTTACTTTGAAGTTTTACATTTCCTAGACTTTGTGTAAAGATAATTATGCTTTATGCCAGCTAATTACATTCATTAAGAAATGAATTTTATGCCCAGAAAATAGAGCAAGATTTAGGCAGAGGCTATGCCATCTGGCCTAGCTTTTTCCATTATACAATCACACATTGCTCATGGGGTGACCAACTTAATGCAATTAGGCCAAAGAATTGCTAGGATAAGTTGAAATGTGGTGGAACTGTTCACTGTTTATGAGATTCTAACAGGGCCCAGGTGAAATATGTTAATTTGTCTAATGAATGTTGGAAAAATTAGCATTCCTAAGTATTTAGCATATGTATGAAAGATAAGAATCAAGAGTTATCATTAGGCTTTCCCGATTCCCTCAAAGTGGCTGTTACTATATCCATACATATTATAGTTAGTTATAACCAAGTCCAATTTATTATGAAACCATTAGAACAGTATCTCATATGCTATTATACAGTGATTTAATTGTTTTAATTTACTGATCTACCAAAAATGTAAATTTGCTACTGCATACAATTTCAAAAATCAGTTCCTCCAGCTACTAATCTATTATCAATTTATCTATTACTCCTTCCAGGAATAAACTCAATATAATCATCATTCTATTAATGCAGCAATTTACTACCACATTTGCTCAACGCAATTTATTAGCCCCTTTTGGTTAGTGGTTATTGGCAAAGCTGCTCCAACCATTTAAATCTTAAATATTTCAATTTTACTGAGGAAAACCTATGAAAACTTACCACCTGCCCTTAAATTGAGAGCCATTAGCCACTAAAAACAAACAAAAAACACTTTATCAAAGTATAAAACTTTTCCGACATTTCATTCCAACCACCAATCATTACATCCAGCTAACCACAGCCTGATTCTATGTAACATTTCCTATTCTCCATCCCAAAGAATCCTAGAGAAGAAACAGGATAGGAAACGGGGGGCAAGAAAACGAAAGCCATTTGTTTGGAAAGCAATAATACACCCTACCCATTACAAGATAATCACGACTTTTTTTTTCTTCGTTCCCCTTCTCGCCCCCCCCCCCCCGAAAAAAAAGTTAGCATTTTTACAATTGAATCGTCCGACGGGCCACTCTCCTTTCTCCCACCCACGCGTGGAATACCCTCAGACCTTCCACCTCTTTTCCCAACCCTAACCTTTCCACTCACACCAGGGGCTCCAGAGCTCACCCTCGAGGGCAGGGCTGGGGCCGCGCCACTTGTCAACCTTTCCTGCCTAGCGCCGGGGAGCCCACTGCGCACGTGGTCCAATCTAGCAGGGCAGCCGGACCGAGACCGCGCCTGGCCTTGGATCCTCCGCCCACACCCTGGGCGCCTCTCGCTCTTCCCCCCCAACCCGGGGAGGAGAGCGGAGAAAAGGGGACGGTGCTAGTAGGCTCCGCCCCACGCCTCGCCTTCCTAGGAGAGAAAAGGGGAGGGGGAAAGGAGGAAAGAGGGGAGGGCTCGCAGGCTCCACCTCCTGCCTCGCCTCCTTGGGAAGGGGAGCGCCGCAAGCCCCACCCCCTCAGCCCCCCGCCTCGCGCCTTTCTTCTGGGCGGGGGCGGAGCTTGAAATCTCCTCTCAATTCCCCCCCAACCTTCCCCAACACACACCGCCCCCACTCTCCTGCGAAAGAGCGCAAGGGGTGGGGAGAAGGGGCTGGCAGGACCCTCGAATGAGGAAAAGGAGCGCGACAAAAAGGGAGGACGAAACAGCCGGATAGAGGGCGGGGTCGCAGCTCCACCTACCCGCATATGGGGACACCCCCTAAGGCGGGCCAAAGGTTTCCGCTCGGTCTCGAGAAAAGGGTCCCTACTTCCCCTCCCCTCCCGTCCTCTCCTCAAGAGCCCGCGTGGGGAGGGGATAAAGGAGGGGAGGGGGGGGGGGTCGGTCTCTGGCGGACATGCGCACTTTCTTCGAGACCGTTAACCGGGACCCCTCTGCTCGAGTTAGGGAGGGGGAGAAAAGGGGAGGGGGTCTCGAAGGGGCGGGACAGTGACGCGTGCGAAGGGGGAGGGGAACCCGGGTCCACTCACGCGCCCGGAGGCGGCACCGGGGCCGCAGCTTCTGTCCCGGTCAAAAATTGGGAAGAAAAGGAAAAAGCAAAAACAAAGGAAAAAATAAACAACCTAACGTATAGGTTATAGACAGATATAGGTGATATCAATCTATATCAGGCTTCTCCTCTTCTCCGGAAACAGACAGGCCGACAGGAAATGACGACTGTAGGGGTCGGCCAGGGCCGCCGGGTCTAAGCAGTTCCTGTGCGCCCGGTCCCGAGCTAGGGGAAAGGAGGCTGAGAGCGGGACGAGGTGCTGGCCCCGGGGCCGCCTCCCGAGCGTGAGTTAGAGTGCGTTCCCTCCCTACCCCCACCCTCCGTCCTTCTCTTCCCTTCCACCTCCCCCCACCCCGTATAAAGATCGCGTCACTGGCCCAAGTCCCGCCCCTACACCGTATCACCCCGCCTCCTTATCCCGCTGCCTTCCTTATACCCTGCCTTGGTCCCCTTCTCTTCCTCACTCTTCTATCCCCACTCCCTCCCCTTACCCTCGTTCCTTTCTCTTCTCTACCTCTCGCCTTTCCCTTCATTCTTCCCCCATACCCCATTCGCTATCCTGCTCTCCCTTCCAGTCCCTTTGTCCCAGTGCCTCTGCTCCCTTATGCTTTTTTCCTTCTCTTCCCTCTCCATTCCTTTCCTTTTCTTACTCCTCTTCTAACCAGCTTATTATAAGGGGGAAAGGGAACGGGAGTGGGGAATCCTTGTTCAAAACTGCGCCTTTGGGCCCAGGTTCTTCACCTCCTAAAATAAGTTGGCATTCTGGATAGATTTATCTGGTCCAAAAGATCCAGTTGACCTGGAGTCAGGAAGAACTGAGTTCAACTTCAGCCTGGGACAAATCCTTCCCTTCTCCTATCCCTGACCCACTTCCCTTTTCTTTCCTTTTTTAAGCCCCTTCGGCCAGTAATTTCCGGCCTTCTGGCTTCTCTATACCACCTTTGTAAATGAAGGAGTTTAGCTGTTCAAAGGATTTGGAGTTGACATTACAGTTTCTTGGGCCTATGGTATGGCAAGAAGCTGAGTTCATTGAGACATTTCCTACGTACATAAGAATCAAGAGTAACTGCACGTTAGTTTTTTTCTTTCTTTTTTTTTTTTACGTTAGTTTTTTTCTAATGCCTTCTCAGAAACACAAAATTCTCTATATTGAGAAACATTAAATCTGCCTGAAAATGTCATTTGTTTCTGGGACCTTTGAAAAGAGTACCAGGGTCTTGACTTGATGGCAGTATCATTTGATTTCCAAGTCAATTTATATATTGGCTGAAACCCTGAAATTCCTGACAGATTGTTTTGATTACATTTTATTATGCCATTTTATCCTGATCTGACCAGATTTTTTCCTGGAGTTTGTGAGATTCCCCCTAGCATCTCTCTGGCCCACCTCCATTTTGAAAAAGCTGCAGTTCTTATTCAAGTAATCCTTCACAAAAACAGTTTGTGACAAAGGTCATTTGGCACTGTAAAAAGTCCCAAATGGCATTCTAATCATGACTAGTCAGGAATCTCATTGAAACATTAACTGGCTAGGTGAGTGCCACAGGAATGAATGCCCTTGGACATTTTGCTCCATAACTAAAATTGAAGGCTATGGGGACATGCTGTAACTACACAATAGTTGCTTGTGTATACTACTGGTTCAGCTAGTTGAGATTAAGATCCATCCCCATGTAGGTCACTTAGTATTATTCTATGTCCTGTTCTCACAGACCCATATTCCTGGCTGTTAGTCATTTCATTAATAATGCAAATTATTGATCACAATAGGGAACTATAGAAGAATGTGTCTGAGGACCAGGTTAATGGAATAGAAAGAATGCTAGACTGAGAATCAGAAGACTTAAGTCTGGCTCGGCTACTTTCTAGTTCCTTTAACTGGACATGCCTTTTCCTGTCTTCATTTTTTAGCAAAGACTGTCAACACCCATCCCTGGAATGCACTCACTTATCATGTCTCTCCTCCTGGAATCCTTCTATTCCTCCAAACCTCAGCTTAGGTACCATCTCCTACATGAAGTCTTTCTTCATTCCCCTAGTTTTAGTGTTTTCTTCCTCCTCAAACTATTTTTTATTTACTATCTTAAGGTGACTAGTATGAGAATATAAACTGTCCCTTGCATAGAGCAGATTAAACTGAATGGGTAGGGATTTAAACAGAGCCGTAACAATGTAACAGCCAAATCCTAAATAACTAAGTCACACTGCTTCCCTCCCACTTAAAACAATTTTTTAAAAAGAAAACTGTTTTGGCTCTATTCATAAGAAAATCTGCAGTCAGACTTTTGAAGATTAAGTAGTTCAACACACTTGTATATAACATAACATGTGGATATAGCATCTCTAAAGTCTATATATTTCTGCTTAATAATAATTTTGATTTATTTTTACATAGTACTCACCATGTGCCAAGCAGTCTACTACGTATATTGAGATCATTTTCTCATTTGATCCTCACAGCAACCCAAGAGGTAGGTGCTATAATTATTCTCATTTTACTGATGAGGAAACTGATAATAAACGTTAAATGACTTGCTAGGGTCACATAAGTAAGAATATGAGGCCTGATTTGAATTTGATTCCTCACTTCAGGCCTGGTATTCCCAATTTCCTTCTGGCTAATTTCCAGAGGACATATTTTCATATACATCAAAATGCAAATTGATTTTAAAGTAAGTGCTCACATAACCCAATACTAATTTTAACCAAGTTAAACTTAATTTTTCATAGTACTCACTAAATTTAAACTAGTATAGTACATGCAAAAAACATTAGCTAAGGTTTTAAATGAAAGACAGTATGAAGTACATGTATTAGACTTGAAGAATTTGGAGGGGGAAATTTTTAAAAAAGAAGAATTTGGGGAGTCTTAAAGAATCCAAGGTTTCTCCAGTCTCTAGTACTTTTAATAGTCATGTGACCATAGGCAAGTGTTTTAATCAGACTTTTTATTTGAGTAGCTTAGTTTGGCTTTAATGTAGAGCTTAGGCAGTGACAGATGGTGAAATAAGACTTGAAAAATACCCTGGAGCCAAATTGTATAGAAACTTAAATACCATATTAAGGAGCTTTTATCCAGTAGAGATCCTCAAGAGTGGTGGGCAGAGAAATAAGGTAATAATTTCGAAGTTTATGATGATTTCACCAGTGTGAGTACTCCTACTGTAGCATATCCCAAGCTCTCTAAATCTTAGTAAAGTTCCTGTGACTAAAGATTCTTCACTCTAAAGTCAGTGTGATCCCCTGGGAACGAACATATGATCCTTCACCGGGGCCATGCTCCATTAGAGGTCTTAACATTTTGGAAAAATTTGTTGGCTTTTTGAGACTCCAGGATAGAAAACATAAATAGTAGATCAAATAAAGGACAAAATAACTTTTAAATCCCATAACTTTTTCCAATTGAATTTGATCCAGAACCCAAAGCTAGATAAAGTGCTACAAATTTTCTGTCAATACAAATATTCTGACAATATATTTGTGAGTATAATGAAGCATGTGGAAGAAAGAGCTTTAACCCCTTCACTATCTACAAAATTCTCATTGGCATTAAAGTCAGTATTGTTAGGACTACCAGATATGTTCAAAACTAGTAGTGTTTTTGCAGCATTGCTCCCTTGGCATCATAGAACCCTATTGGTCTGCTTTTTTAATGTGTCCTCCTGCTTTTATCTTCATCAGATTAAGATTTGGAAAGTGTGCACTGACAATTCCAACCAGCTTTCTTTAGCAACACTGCTGTTCAGAGAAGCCTGAATCATCACCCCTGAGACAAGTCTTTGAAAGTTGAAAATAAAAAAAAAATCAATTGTAGGTTTTAATTAAGTAACCAGTCCTGCCAACAGAACCATAAGAAAATATTTTTTTTTTCTATTGTAGCATCATGGCTGGAGGTTATGGGGTAATGGGAGATGATGGTTCTATTGATTATACTGTTCATGAAGCCTGGAATGAGGCCACCAACGTGTACCTGATAGTGATTCTTGTTAGCTTTGGCCTTTTCATGTATGCCAGAAGGTAAGTTTATGAAAACATGAGATGTGAGAAATGGATATTACATGCTTTAAATCCTCCTATAATGTTGCTTAAATTATAGTATGGAAATTCATATATATATATATATATATATATATATATATATATATATATATTTTAGAGTCTACCTTTTGTGAATATACTTGAGCCAGAGAAATGGCTAAGTAGCACACTTTGCTTCTTCCTTTTCACAAATGATATGATTCAGTCTTTTCGTGGAACCAAGAAGATTATAATGAAATCATGTTTAAATAAAAAAAAAATTCTTATATTTGGGACAGGAGAATAACAACATTATATAAGCAGACATTATTGTCTTTCATATTTCTAATTACTTTTAAATGTGTGTTTTAGGAATAAAAGGAAAATCATGAGAATATTCAGTGTGCCTCCTATGTCAGAAACTTTGACGGAGCCTAGCTTCTATGACACAATGAGCAAAATCCGTTTAAGGCAACAACTAGAAATGTATTCTATTTGTAAGTATATACAGTGAGTTCAGTTTCAGAGCTCTAGAGTTACCAAACTATGTTTTCCATTTGCATTGTATTCTCTTAGTATTAGGACTTGGACATCTTGAAATAAATACTCTAATAACCTGGTTAGAGGAAAATAAGAATTTCTGATACTTAAATGGTATATTACATGTTCATTTCCTTTGATTTGGGGTAAAGAATCTTCCAAATTAACTGAAGACAAATTTGTATTATTTTATTTTTAATAAGGTAGACATTAAGATTCTGATCTTATTGTTAGAAACAGTGAGATGCAATAGATAGAATTCCAGATCTGGAATCAGGAAGACCTGAGTTCAGATGTGGCCTCAGATATTTACTAGCTATTTGACCATGGACAATCATCCTTTCATAACCACAAGTGTAAGGATTAACAACAAAGGAAATATAAAGACAAGCAATGAAAAGTGGGTATATAGAAGCAGATAATGCAGGGAGAAGGAAGTAGTGTAGTGAGAGTGAAAGGGAGCCGGCATTGTGAAGAAGAGGGATGGAGAGGATCTGAGTCCCTTATGTAAATAGAGGATTGGTGTTGGGAGCAGGAAGGATTCTTAGGAGACAGAAGAAGGCTCAGGGGCAGAAATTTGAGATCTCATTTTTAAAAGGTTTTTTGTTTGTTTTTGAGGAAACACACTAACTCCTATCTATGCTACCTTAGGGTTAGTTCATTAACATCCACATCATCGCCAAATTATCCATATTATTCTAAGTCATTTGATGGTCTTCTGGTCTGAAGATAAGAAGGTCTGAAATTTATCTGAATTTACATATATTAGAATCAGAACTTTGACAACAGTGTCTAGATGGTTTCTCCTGATTGGGCACACATTTCAAGCATGTGAACTTTGGTTAATATATAATACAGTTTCCAAATTATGCTTTTTTGATTTTAGGGATGGTTGTACATCCAGTCATCTTCCCTTTGGTAATTCCACTTCCTGCTATTTTAGATTTTACTGGCTACCCATACTGGTTAGGAGGGGGGAGTGGGAGAGTACCCTGAAAAGTGGAGAGTAAGGGAAGGAAAGATGAACAGGGTATTCAGAATTTGGAAAGTGTTAACCAGAGCCTTGAGGAAAAGGTTAATCATAATCAGCCTTTAAGATCAAGAAGTCAAGTCAATAAGTCTTCTCTAAACTGAAGGCCCCAGGTAAAACTCACTAGTGGAAAAAGGGACTGGAAGAGTGGAGGGGGTTTCCAAAATGAGATGGCAAAGTCTAGAAAGTTAGAAGCAGAACCAGGAGCATCTTCTGGCTTCCCTGATTTCCATCAAGTCTTAGCTTATAATACCCTCCTTTTGCAAGAAGCTATTTTTATTCTTCCTTAATATTAGTGCCTTCCTTTTACAGTCTTTGTACTGTTTGAATAAAATTGTTTGCACATTGTCTTCCTTGTAGGACTATGAATTTCTTGAGGTTTTGAGTTGTTTTTGCTTTTCTAGCCCCATTATTTAGCTTGGTGCCTGGTGTGGAGTAGGCACTTAATGAAGACTCATTGACTTGACTTCTTGATTCCAAGTCTAGCATCCTATTCCACTTAGCTAGCTGCTGATTTTTTTCATCCGCCTCAGATATCAGTGAAGCCCTGAAATTGTCCATCTTTTAGTCTCCTATTATGACTAATTTATCCTTCTTTTGGCCATATATATTCTCAGTGATTTTTTTAATGCTATAGACAAAATCTTAAGTTAATGTCACTTCATATTTGTCATTTAAAGTTTTAGCAAATTCCTCATAGTGTAGACAAAAGGTTATTATTTATTTATCCTAAAGTAGAAGTCTATTTTTTACTTATACTGTTAAATTGTTAATTTAAAAGGAAACATTGCTCATATATATATGTTCTGTTTCTTACTAAAAATGTGATTTGGGGCATTTAACTTCTGTAAATTTCAATTTTCTAATCTGCAAAATGGGGATAAAGTAGTACACTATCTACCCTTGTTCTGTTCTATCTACTGTTTTGAGGATCAAATTAATGTAGTAAAGTCCCTTTTGATCCTAAAATCCTCTATAAATGAGTAATTATTATACTGCATATTAATTAATCCTAAGTAATATGTAGAACAAACTATTGTGTATTTGATATGTCTGTAAATGAGAGTAATATAAAGCAGGTTAGTTTTCACTTAGGAGATAGAATTGTATGCTTATTTAATCCAAAACTGTTATTAATTCATTGTAGAGAAACTCATTTTGATAATGTTAGCCAGAATGACCAGTTGCTTTTATTATTTTTATTATAAATGTATCTAAATTACTTCTATCTTTTTTTCCATTTTATTTTTTAACAGCCAGGAAATATGACTATCAGCAGCCACAAAACCAGACTGACAGTGTACAACTCTCCCTGGAATGAATGAATACTTAGCACAAGTTGTACTCTGCTGTCAGTTTAGAAGCAAAGTTGATTCAGAATTCTTTTTTCAAAAGCTGAAGAGTATAAATTTCTTTGAATTTATATATAAATCATGTCACTTTTAAACTATTTTTGCCTATATAGTTTATTTCATTTTTACACAAATAGAAATGGTATAGTAAAGTTGAGTACTGGGCAACTTGGCACAAGAAGCACTTTTGTTAACAAGAATGATTGTAGCATGTTATTTATTTTGCATTCTTAGGGAAGAACTATTCAGTCTAGGATGATATTGCATCTTTGGATTCCTGACAGTTAATCACAGCTAATATGAAAGAGACCCTATATGTGAAGTAGTAGAAAGAGGGCCAGATTTAGAAGCGACAGACCTAACACCATTCCCTAGTTCTGCTGCTTAGTGCCTGTGTATCTCTAGGTAAATGACTTAACCTCTGTGCCTCTGTTTTCTAAAACATAAATGAGAGGATTAGCTCAGGTGAAAACCAGAGGCTTCTCCACATCTAAACACTATGACCTCAGTCTGATTTCAGACATTTTTTTTAATAGCTAAATAAATGGAAGAGAATTGCTGGAAAAAATTTTTTAGATTGTGAATGCATCATATTATTAATTGAGCATACTGCATCCTCTCTAGGACTTCTTTGTTGGCTTACCTACTAGTCTCTGTAAATGACTGTCTTGTTTGTCATGATTTTACTTTTTTCTAATTTTAAAAGATTTTCTGTGGTTGCTTTTTTTTTTTTTTTTTAATATTACTATGGTTTATGCCTTCCCTCATTTTTTTTTACTCCAATCCTCTAGTTGGGGGCCAAAGGGGACAGCCAGAGGGAGAGTGGGTGGGTACCCTGATGAGTCACTGGGCTGAGCTGTGCCTGCCTGGGCTTCTGTGTTTGGATGCTGGCCCCATTACAACCATTGTGTATTGTTTATGCTTTTTGGCTTTCAGCTTCTTGGAAAATCTTGTATGTTATATGCTTCACTATATTATGATGTTCAAAAGGGTATTTATGGAATATGCATGTTTTTCATGTTTTATTTAATATCAGTGCAATTATTTAAATAGAGAATAGTTGATAGTAAAACTGTAGTTTTAACTGCCCATTTAGCCAAGATTCAATATTTGAATCATAGCTATTAATTTTCAGAGACAAAGCAAGTATTGTTATTTATCAACACCTCTACAAATGTAAGAATTGATTCATAATACAATGTTGAAGAATAAAAAGATAAAATCAAGAAAACCTAATTTTCCTTTTTTTTTAAGTTAAATAATATTGTTCAAAGGGAATTTGTGTCAGTTCTGAATTGTCTTACCACATGAATAAGTTCATTCCAGCCACATAAGTTAGTTTCAGTGCCAGGCTATTCTAGGAATTGAAGTTTAGTTAAAAGTTTGTAAACAAATATATTTAGTTAGGGGAAAGTGGAGAGTGGAGTGCAAGGAGACTAGTATTCTTCCACAAGATTGGATTCTTATGAGAAGTGTCCTCTAGCCCTAAAGCACTAAAGATCCACTCCACAGTTTGCCACTGAAATGTAGAACAATCAACCTTGAGCAAACCACATAAGATGACCTCATTGCCTCCTTTCCTTTCACTGAAAGGGAATTGTTACAGAAAATCCAGTAGATAATTTTTGGGGACCAGCAAACCTTGGCAACTAAAGGAGAAGTTTGTAGAGTTGAGCTGACAGATGGGCTTCACTCCCACCTGTCTACATTTCTGTTCCTGTTCTCAAACTCCAGACAACTGGAAGAAGTTGTGATTATTTAGTTGCTGGGTCCACTACAAATCCAAACCATCCAATTCATGGCCTAACTAGGCCTTCCTCCCTGTTGTGCCATTATTTTGTCAATCTGATTATTAGCCGACTTACAGTGGCTATTTCAAACATCCCTAGCAAGCCCTTGACCTCACCAGTATTCTTTCAACAGATAACTTTTACTCAACTGAGGATTGAAGCTATAATTTTGCTCATCTCCCCTCCATACTTTCTGCCCTCAGCCATCAGGAGTCCATTCAATTGCTTGTGCAACAGTTCCATATGCACAGGGTAGAAAGCATATCCTAAAAAGACAAAAATAGATGAAGTTCCTGCCCTCAAGGAGACTGCATTCTTTTTTGCTGGAGGCCTGCAGCATGTGCCCAGCCAAGTACATTCAGAGTTATTTTGGTGAAGAAGAGAGCTAATAATGACAGAGCAGAAGGTGACACTTTAGTTAGGAAAGAGCTAGAGCTTCCAAGAATCAAATGAGGAAGAGCACGCCAGGCAGGGAGGCAGCTTGTGCCAAGGCCCAGAAGCAGAGGACCCTATGGCTTGAAGAGGAAGTCGCCAAATGGATGGCTCTCCTTATCCACCTGCAACTTGATATCCGTCTATTTATGTACATTATCTGTCCATTCCTTTGGGAGGTTTCACCATCAGTGCCATACATTTCCCCCTCCATTTTCAGTGTCTTCCTTTCATATCTTTCACTGCCTAAAACTCTGCTTAGGTTTCCTTGTCCTAAAAATAACCCCACAGAAACCTTCCATTGACTTGCTGGTTCTTCAGCTATAGTCTGTTTTAATCATTGTCAATTGATTCCTTCCTCAACCCCTTCAAATCTCTTTCACTGACTCTACCAAAACAACTCCTTCCAGGGCTGCTAATGATCTCATCATTACTAAATCTATGCCATTTGACACTGTAGTTCAATACAATATTAAGTTCTTACTGTTTTCTAGGCACTGTGTTAAGTGCTGGACAACTCTAGTCTCCTTGATATTCTTTTATGTTCAGTCTTTCTATGGCATTATTCCCTTCTGGTTCTCTTAGCTGATTGTTCTTTTTTGGCTTTATTTGCTGATCCTGTGCCTTCTCATCTTCTGGCCCCCTCCCAGGTTTAATCTTGGTCCTCTCCTTTACATTCTCCCATGTCTTCACTTGCTACTATTAAACAAATAATTCCAAATCTATATATATATATAGCCAACACCATATACAATCATTGTCTGATTTCAGTTAATTGCAACTTAAGAATATCCCTCACAATCCTTCCTTTCCATTTACACTGTAACCAGGTCATTTGTTCAAAAACCTTCAAAGACCCCCATGGGGAAGGAGAGTCTTAAAGAATAAAATCTAGATACTTTAGATTGGCATTTAAGGCCCAGCTTCTTAAATTGAGGGTTGTGACTCCTCATGGGGTCTCATAACAATGTAGGAGCCATGAAATTATGATTTATTATTGGTAAATGTTTTATTTGTATAACTATTTCTATACATACTAGGGCTCACATAAACATTTCTCAGGTGACTTATGACCATAAGTAGAAAGTTAAAGTTCTGGTCTGTAGACTATCTCCAACTGTATTCTATAACTCTATTTCATATTGTTCCCCTTCACTCACTCTTGCTTTTAGCCAAAGTGAATTCCTAGCCATTCTAGAGCTCTTCTGACCGTCATCCACCTCTGCCCTTTAATGCACTGTCCATCATCTTGGAAATGCACTCCCTCTTCATTTCTGGCTGTTAAAATCCTTATCTTTCAAACTCCAGTCACTTCAAGTGACACATCTTTGATAAAGCCCTCCCTGATCTTCTCTCACACACTTTAAATTTGTCAGCCATCATTTATTAGCCACCTGACACATATTAGACACCATCCTCAGTTCTGGGCCTCCCTCTTCAAGGCACTTACATTCTGATCAGGTGCAACCATATGTACATATAAGCCCATATCCAATAAATCCTTAGGATTTTTGCGTGTGTGTGTGTGTAGGTGGTAGTTCCTGAGCTGGTTCTTGAAGGAAACAAGGAATTCCAAGAAGGAAAAGTGACAAAGGAGTGCATTCCAGGCATGGGAAATAACCAAGGAAAGGCAAGAAGAGAAAAGATGAAGTGCTAGGATGAGGAACAATAAAACTAAATTGGCTGGGCTAGGCATGAAAATGGAATAATATATAGTAAAGTTGGAAAGGTAGACAAGAACCAAATCAAAAAACACTTTAAGTACTTTGAATAAATAAATCAAATTTCTCAAACTTTGTTCCAGAATTTGTTCTGTTCCATTTCCCTATTTTGCCCATTGCCTTATTTGGGTTTATAATTTTACTTGTAAAGAAACTAAATTGCCTAAAACTTAGTAGGTATTAATGAATTCTTGTTGATTGATTTCCACCTCTTTAATTTTGGCAGTTCAAATTAACCTTATGCTAAGGATTAAATTGCAACTAAAACTGCAACTTCATTAAGTCTCACAGATAATAACTGAAGCCACATTTAAGCCCAAGATTTCCCTGACTCCATGTCCAGTGCTCTAGCTACTGTACCACTTTGCTATCTCTAACTGGCTTCCATTGAACCCTTATTCTTACCTAGAGATCACAAACTCTTTAAAGGCAGAGTTTATATTTCTGTGTCTAACACAATATTTTGTATATACTAGGCACTAAATAAACATTGTTGAAATTAACTGATTTTTTTTTCTTTTTTGAGATTGACAAGTTTAAATACAAGCTGTTTATTTAAATGTAGTAACAGGTAGCTATTTTCTTTCTACTAAAACAATAATTCCTTAATAGTCATTAGTAAGAGAAGAAAAGGAATCTAACTAAATCTTGCCAAAGTATTAAGAATTGATGATAGCTTAATGGTCTTTTTTTCCCCAAGAATGTTTGTATTGCAAAAGGTAATACCCTGAAATTATGCTGCTCTAATACTGGTGGTTGCATTTTAGGCACTGTCTCTAAGAGGACAAGATATAGTCTGCATTAGGGAAGCCTTTCTAGCAAGTCACCACATACCATTCTTTTTATCTAAAACCAGTCCTGAGCAAAATATTACAAGTGGTGATCAGGGAATCCATTTTGAGCTATCTTATAGTGGGACCCACAAATTTCTATATGATAAATTTGAGCTCAGAACTCTATCAAACAACTTATCTTGTTCCTACACCCTTTCTTATTCCAATGCTAACTTGCACCCACTTAAATCCTCTAAGAGACCTATTATTTTTTAACCAAAACACTTGCAATTTCTCCTCAATTTAATAGACAATTTTCCAGTTTTGGATATCAGGGCTTACAGAAGATCATCAGCTGGTTGTTAACTTTTCAGTGAAAAGGCTATCTAAACTTGACTCAGTTGACCTTCTGATGATAGATATATAATCTATAATTAAAGCCTTTCCAAGTGCCTAGATCTACTATAACCTAATATAGTCAGAATAACCACCAAAAGAGAAATTTTGTGGATTTGAAGAAAAAATTAAATTTTTTTAATTAAAAAATTTAATTTAATGTCAGATTTATGGAAAGGAATTGGTCATTATTTATATATGTTCTAGAGTGTTTCTCTTATTAAATTTATTTATATATAATTATGAAGATTGCTGGACAGTTAGGTGTAACAGTGGATAAAGTGTCAGATCTGGAGTCAGGAAGACTTATCATGAGTTCAAATGGGGCCTTTGATCTTTACTAATTGGGTGATCCTGGACAAATCACTTAACCCTATTTGCCTCAGTTTCTCATCTGCAAAATGAGCTAGAGAAACCATTTCAATGTCTTTGCCAAAAAAAAAAAAAAAAAAAAAAAAACCCAAATGGGGTTTCAAGGAGTCACACATTACTGAAACAGATGAACAACAAAAATTTTGAAAACTAATATCTTTTTTGCAAAATTGAAACACTGCCCATTTTGGTTAAACATAGAAAAACTAAAAAGATTGTTGACTAGGTCAGACATAATGATGGTGATGATCCATTTCAACATTTGGCAACAAGAAAGATGGTATTTACCAATTCTTTAAACAGCTGGTTTTATTTTTTTTATTTTTTAGGGTTTGAAGGAAAGTAAGGATTCTATGAGGAGAAAAAGAGGAGGAATTGGATTATGTTTCAGGACAGCACAGACATTTTGCTTATTTTACATCTAAAAATACTGACTGCCCCTGCCTCCACTGCTTATATTTTTTTAAGTTCTAGAACAGGGATTCTTAACTTTTTTGACATGGCAGTCTTTTGAATTCAGCCTATGCCTTCCTTTGCAGAATGATGTTTTTAAACATAACATACATAGGATTACAGGGGAAATCAATTATATCAGAATAGTCATTAAAAGAAAAGGTTCAAGGATCTTAGACTAAGAATTTTTGCTCTGGGCAAACTCTTGTCTCAAGCCATGGGCTAATGGCACCTTCCCTAAAATGTTCATGTAATATATTGGACTATTTGCCATCCAGGGGAGGGGTAAGGGAAGGGGGGAGGGGAACACAAGGTTTTGTAAGGATTAATGCTGAAAATTATCCATGCATATGTTTTGAAAAAAAAATTGCTTTTTGTTTTTCTTACTCATTTTCTTACCTTTTTGATCTGATCTTTCTTGTGCACCAAGATAAGTGTATAAATATGTTTACATATATTGGAACATATATTTTAGCATGTATAACATATATTGGATTACTTGTCATCTAGGGGAGGGGGTTGAGGGAAGATGGGGAAAATTTGGAACACAAGGCTATTTAAGGATCAATGTTGAAAAATTATCCATGCGTATTTTGAAAATAAAAAAAATCTTTAAAAAAAAATAAAAATAAAATAAAAAGCTTTAATAAAAAATGAAAAAAAATCATATAAGAGGACTTTGATCAATCAAGAGTAAAATTTTAAATATCTATGACCTTAGAGAAGTTTTTAAAATGTCCTTCGATAGAGTATGAGCCAAATATAGACTGATTTCTGTTACATTGTGAATTGGACCATAAATGATTTCTGAAGTATCTTCCAATCTGGTGATCTTGTGATTCTATTTACTAATAATTCTGATATGGTTTTATTTGGGGTTTATGATTCAAAATGCCATTTCATTTTTAAATTAAAATTTTTTTTAGTCAAATTGATTATTAGGGAGAATATAAAAATTACATGGGAAACAAAGGTAAGAATGGTTTATAATCTGTGCCAGCAAAGGAAATGCCCTCATTGAAGAGATGGTATATCAGCTGACATATTTAAAAGACATCTAAATACTAAAGTAACTATTTTAGATAATACTTTATTTTTCCATTTTATTCTGCTTTCTTCAGTGTTTATTTTTCTGAAGAGTTGTGTGTAAATCCAAAACTATAAAGAAGGAAAATTTCCTGTGCTTTTAGTTTCCCCAGTTCTGAACCTTTTTTGCTTTTCTCAAGGATTAGACATCTCATCTTTTACTACTGGCTAAAAAAAGACTCTAATGTGAACTCATACTAAAGTATAAAAATGTAAAATATAAATAACCTTCCCAATGGAAAGTTAAAATGTTTAATATCCTGAAAAGATTCCATTTTTTTTTGCTGAGATCAAAGCCTTAATTAAAAAGGATGAAATCCCTGCTTAGAATTTCCAGCATCAGGCAATAAGTAGATAAAGATAGGGAGGCCTTTCTTGTGTCCTTAATAATATCTCATAAAGCAGTTACCAATACTTCAGGTCAAAAAGTCAAGAATTTTTAAAGCACCTACTATGTGATGGGCACTATGTTCAGCACTGGAGATACAAAGAAAGGCCAAAATAAACCCTTCTCTCAAGTAGCTTCAATATACATAGATATGTTATATAGAATATTTGATTTGTAACTAAACCCACCTTATATCCAAAATTGTTAGCATTTTATGCCTTAAATTTCATTAGTATTATTAAAATCAAATTTAGTTATTAATTTAAAATTTTGTTTTATTTTCTTGAGCTTGAGGAATAAAAATAATTTTCTTTATGATTAAGTACTATTCCACAAATTTTCAACTTTAAAAAAAAACCTGATAAAATTCTTTGGGTATATACACTAAAGAAGGGTTCTGTGAAAACATACATAGAAATGACTTCAAAGTCATATTAGTCAATCATAGGCACTCCCTCCCATCACATCCACCACCCCTCCACCCCTATCCCAGCTCCTCACCTACCTCTACCACTTTTTTTTCCATTTAGCTTCTCTTATGTGGAACCAGTTTTCTTAAAGAAGGACTCTTGTAGTCTCTTTTTTCTTTATCTCATTTCTATGGCGAGATAAAAAACATTTTATCAAATGAAGGGAAGTGAAACATTTTAATAGCTCATTCACTTTTGAACATTACTTTTCTTTTTTTTGTGGGGAGGCAATGTTAAGAGATTAAATAGGGACTACCAACTGGGAACAAATGGCGATTTTTTAAAAGCTAGCTTATTATAAGTGGATATTTTTTTAAATGCTAATTGATGGATGAACAGTATAAATTGTTGATTTTTTTTCTTTTTAAAAAATAAATTCTATATTATGGAATATTATTGTTCGGTAAGAAATGACCAACAGGATGATTTCAGAAAGGCCTGGAGAGACTTACATGAACTAACTGATGCTGAGTGAAATGAGCAGGACCAGGAGATCATTATATACTTCAACAACAATACTGTATGATGATCAATTTTGATGGACCTGGCCATCTTCAGCAATGAGATGAACCAAATCAGTTCCAATGGAGCAGTAATGAACTGAACCAGCTACACCCAGCAAAATAACTCTGGGAGATGACTAAGAACCATTACATTGAATTCCCAATCCCTATATTTTTGCCCACATGCATTTTTTATTTCCTTCACAGGCTAATTGTATAATATTTCAAAGTCCAATTCTTTTTGTACAGCAAAATAACAGTTTGGACATGTGTACTTATTTTGTATTTAATTTATACTTTAACATATTTAATATGTATTGGTCATCCTGCCATCTAGGGGAGGGGATGGGAGGAAGTAGGGGAAAAATTGGAACAAAAGGTTTGGCGATTGTCAATGCTGTAAAATTACCCATGCATATAACTTGTAAATAAAAAGCTATTAAAATTTTTTAAAAATTCTATTGCTCTTATTTTTTATCACTTACATTCCCCCATGTATTTTTTCTAACATCCCACCCCTTTCATAGAGTCATCCTTTATAATAATGAATATCAATGTGTTTTGCCAATGGTTTATTTAATATATGCTAGCTAATATGCCAACTGGAGAAATAAGCAATAATATCACTGGAATTTCCTATAGAGATATTAAAAGTTGGATAACTCCAATGTAGTTTAGTATGCCCAATCTAAATGATGGGAGTGAGAAAGAAAAATTGGAAAGATGGTTCTCTTTTATTAGTTTTTCAAGAGAGATGTGTGTGTGTGTGTGTGTGTGTGTGTATGTGTCTGAGAGACAGAGAAAAAGAGAGAAAGGGAGGCAGAGAGAGGAGAGAGAGAGAGAGACAGAGAGAGACAAAGAGACAGAGACAGAGAAAGAGAAAGGTGGAGAGAGAGAGAGGGAAAAGGAGGAAAGGAGAGAAAGGGAGGAAAAGAAGAAGAAAGGGAGAGGGTGAGAGAGAAAGAGAGACAGAGACAGAGATAGAGAGTTTCAATATCAGTCAATCAACAAGAATTCTTAAAAATATATTAAAAAGTCTTATCATGTAACAGCCTCTATGCTAGGTGCTGAGAATTCAAAAACATTGCAAAGAATCTATATTCTACAGTCCCATCATTCTATGCTGATACTACCATATCTGTTGCTACATCATTAGCATCCTAAAGAGGTACAGGACTGTAACTTTGTAACAAATGCAGAATTACAAATCAGAATTTTTGGCACCATTTCAAGGTCTGGTATAAAGTATGCTATTAATGCAGAAAATAATTCCAAAATCAAAATGCTCACATGATTATTATTCTTTGATACTATCACTTTAATCTACCTAATCCTCACTAAATTATCTATGCTAAAGGGAATAGTGAGATATATAGTTTCAAAAAGCAGCTAATTCCCCAAATAATAAATATGCATTAAGTGATTATTTTCTTTTTCCTAAAAATTTATTTATTTTGTTTACATTAACACAGAGAAATGGGGGGATGGTACCAGCTTTTGTTATTAATAGCTTTATAATCATGTCAGTTAGAATCTCTAAAGTTTGGATCCCTTGTCTGTAGAATGGGGATGCTAATACTTACAGCATCTGTTTCATGGTGTGGTTGATGTTTTATAAAATGCTGGAGAAAGATGAATTATTATTACTTTTATTTATTTATTACTTTTTATTTATTTCTCTACAGATTAGTTTTATTATTGTTCCCATTCAGAAACCAACTTCTATTATAATCACACAAGCACTGCTTTCCAAAGTTTACTTTTTTCTAAAAAACCTTTCCAATATGTTATCTTTTGAGTTTCTCAAATCATTTGCAAATCAAAGAAATATCATGACTGATATAACGCTAGTCACAGCATTCAATGTTCACACCGTTCAGATTTCAGGGAAAGCGGGCAAAACATGACAGTTCCAAACACTTCCTGACCCT